>NC_061096.1:12682374-12707374 GCF_015104395.2 Macrobrachium nipponense
ATTCTTTTTCTTCCGCCCAACACCACCCCTCTCCTCCAGCCCATGGACCAGCAAGTGATAGCGAACTTTAAGAAGCTGTACACGAAACATCTTTTCAAAAGATGTTTCGACATCACCGATACCACAAACCTCACCTTGTGTGAATTTTGGAAGGAGCATTTTGACATCGTCATTTGCATCCGACTCATCGACCAAGCATGGCAGGAGGTTTCGAGGCGAACCTTGAATTCCTCGTGGAGGAAACTCTGGCCTGATGCCGTATCCGACCGAGACTTCGAGGGATTCAACGTGGGCGAAGCTGGTGCTGCTGAGTCCGAAAAAGTTGACGATCCCGAAACTGTTTCGCAACCAGATCTTGACGAGATCGTTGCACTTGGCAAGTCCATGGGGCTGGTCGTCGACGAGGACGACATCAAAGACCTTCTCGAGGAGCACCAAGAGCTTACGACGGATGACCTGAAGGAGTTGGAGGCCATGCAACATAACGTCGTTCAAGAGGAGTTCTCCAGCAGCGGCGATGAAGAGGAGGAGCCTATGACAACGGCAGAAATTAAGGAGGTCTTAGCCGCTTTTCATAAAGTGCAATCGTTCATAGACAAAAGACACCCAGAAAAGGCTCACACAGGTCGTATTCTTGCGCAGTTCGATGACGTTTGCTTGAGTCGTTTCAGGAACATTGTCAAAAGCAGGCAGAAGCAATCTTCCTTGGATAGTTATTTTTTAAAGAGGCCTTCAGCATTAGCAGGAGTAAGCAAAAAGGAAGAACCAGGTGATAAAAAATAGAAAGTTGAAAGCAAAAAGGAAGAACCAAGTGATGAAAAACAGAACGTTGAAAGTGGTGATGAAGTTGAAATTCTGTAAAAAAAAAAAAAAAAAAAAAAAAAAAAAAAAAAAATTTTTAGATTTTGTAAGTTAAGTGTTACAGTTTTGTTAATGTTTTTCGTAAATTTTATTTTTATAGTTTTCCTTAAATTTTTTATGTGTTTTCGTAAAGTTAAGTGTACGTACGTACGTACGTTATCTGCCATTTGTCCTCCTCCTCCTCCTCTGCCGCCACTTTCGGAGATAGCCTCACTCGAAAGATAAGCTTCGACATTTTACATTACAGTAATAATATTTCTTGTACACTAATTATACACTTTATTTACAGGTTTGGATTTTTATTCTTAATTTAGGTATTGAATGGTCCAAATTGTTGTAGTATTTCATTGTTTATAGGTCAATTTAGCTTTATTATGAAATTTAATGGGGTGTTTTTGGAGGGCTTGGAACGGATTAGACCATTTACATGTAAAATGTGTTCCAAGATACGAAAAACTCATTATACGAAGGCCGCCTCGGAACGGATTAATTTCGTATCTCGAGGTACTACTGTATACTAATATATATATATATATATCTTATATATATATATATATATAATTATATATATATATATAGATATATATATATATATATATATATATATATAAATATATGAAGGTAATTGATTGAATATTACTAGACTGTAAGTGTTTTAGCTTACAATTGCAGTTTTCGACCATTTTGGTTGAGTTAAATGTTGACCGAAGGTAGAATTTTTTCTATTTATCGTGATTTAAATGAAAATATTTCAAAACTGATAATAGCTACAACCATGAGTTATTTTTTTTTTTTGGATTCTACATGAATTTGTGCACATTTTCTTGTATAACACTATATGTAACGCCTAACAGGAAATGGTGCGAAAATTACAACAAGGTGACTAAAGAAATTCTGAGATTTTCGGCAGAGTTACCGCACGTGGAGGTAAGGAAAAAGTTTTTTCAAAAATTCATCATAAATCAAAATATTGTGCTAGACACTTCCAATTTGTTGCAAAATGAAGGTAACTGCTTGAATATTACTAGAATATAAGAGTTTTAGCTTACAATTGCGTATTTTTACCATTTCGGTCGAGTCAAAATTGACCGAGGTTAAAATTTTGCCTCTTATCGTGATTTATATGAAAATATTTCAAAACTGATAAAAGATACAACCATGAGTTATTTTTAGTTGTATTCTACATGAAATTGCACACATTTCATATATAAAACTATATGTAACGGCTTATATAAAACAGTGCAAAAATTATGACAAGTGACAAAAGAACTTCTGAGATTTTCAGCCAAGTTATCGCACGGACGTAAGATAAGATTTTTTTTAACAATTCACCATAAATCGAAATATTGTGCTAGAGACTTCTAATTTGTTGCAGAATGAAGGTAAATGATTGAATATTACTAGAATGTAAGAGTTTTAGCTTACAATTGCGTTTTTTTACCATTCTGGTTGAGTCAAAGTTGACCGAAGGTTTAAATTTTGGCACTTATCGTGATTTATATGAAAATATTTCAAAACTGATAAAAGCTACAACCATGAGTTACTTTTTGTTGTAATCTACATGAAATTGCACACATTTTCATGCATAACACTTTATGTAACATCCAACAGAAAATGGTGAGAAAATTACGACAAGGTGACTAAAGAAATTCTGAGATTTTCAGCCAAGTTACCGCGGGCGGAGGTAAGGAAAAAGTTTTTTCAAAAATTCACCATAAATCGAAATATTGTGCTAGAGACTTCCCGATTGTTGCAAAATGAAGGTAAATGATTGAATGTTACTAGAATGTAAGAGTTTTAGCATACAATTGTGTTTTTTTACCATTTCAGTCGAGTCAAAGTTGACAGAAGGTTGAAATTTTGGCACCATGATTTAAATGAAAATATTTCAAAACTGATAAAAGCGACAACCATGACTTAATTGCACACATTTTCATATATAAAACTTTATGTAATGGCTAATATAAAATGGTGCAAACATTACTACAATCGGACGAAAGAATTTCTGATTTTTTTGGCAGTTACCGCACGGACGCAAGGAAAAAGTTTTTTCAAAAATTCATCATAAATCAAAATATTGTGCTAGACACTTCCAATTTGTTGCAAAATGAAGGTAACTGCTTGAATATTACTAGAATATAAGTTTTAGCTTACAATTGCGTTTTTTTGACCATTTCGGTCGAGTCAAAATTGACCGAGGTTAAAATTTTGCCTCTTATTGTGATTTATATGAAAATATTTCAAAACTGATATAAGATACAACCATGAGTTATTTTTAGTTGTATTCTACATGAAATTGCACACATTTTCATATATAAAACTTTATGTAACGGCTAATATAAAACAGTGCAAAAATTATGACAAGTGACAAAAGAATTTCAGAGATTTTCAGCCAAGTTATAGCGCGGACGTAAGATAAGTTTTTTTTTAACAATTCATCATAAATCAAAATATTGTGCTAGAGACTTCCAATTTGTTGCAGAATGAAGGTAAATGATTGAATATTACTAGATTGTAAGAGTTTTAGCTTACAATTGCGTTTTTTTACCATTTCGGTCGAGTCAAAGTTGACCGAAGGTTTAAATTTTGGCACTTATCGTGATTTATATGAAAATATTTCAAAACTTTAAAAGCTACAACCATGAGTTACTTTTTGTTGTAATCTACAAGAAATTGCACACATTTTCATGTATAAAACTCTGCAACGGCTAATATAAAACGGTGCAAAAATTACGACAAAGTGACGAAAGAATTTCCGAGATGCGTCGCTGATGCTTTCTAGTGCGAAAAAAAGCAATACGCACATGCACGCCTGGGTAACGCTTGTAAACAAAACAACAGCATGATCCGTGAACTCCCAGCATCCCCCAAGGCGCGATTTAAACTTTTTCGCAAACTAGGCCTATAACTATTTTTCCGCGAATATTAAAAAACTTTTTGTAGTTGACGTACCGTACGTTCACTTAGTACCCGACAGACAATTTTAGTAGACGTATAATATGTCCAGTCGGCATTTAAGGGTTAAGTCAGCACAAAAACACAACTTTGCCAGGTTTCTTAGAGCCAATTCCCCACTTAGGTCCCAGCTGTACTGTAACTCAATTTGCCGTGTAAATTGATGAAATTTTACTCAACAGGCCAATGATTTCTTCAGAAAATGTATAGAATTGTCTTAAATCATACCTTTGATGTTCGATCACTGCATTGAAGAAATATTTTGGTAGCCCAGTCTTAGGCAGTCTATCCTAAAGATAAATCTTGTCTTTATATAAATGTCAATACATTTCCTATGATTCTTTTTATAGTGTTGAAAAAGGATAAAATTATCTTTAAGTATTAAAAGAATTATGAAACTGAAATTTCACCTTCAATGCATCTAAAGTTAGTATTACGTGATAATAGTTAAGTATGGTAAAAATGTATGTGACAACTTTGGCTAAGAAAATAGGTGCTCTAGCAAAGCAATTTTTGGCAGATCAAACAAAATTTGGTGTGATGGGGTCTTACTGTAAAATGGATGCAATAAAAAAGTGCAAATACACATAAAAAAAAATAGTATTAAATAGTATACTAGCCCTTTGAGATTCAAATAAAATAAAATTAGCAATATCATGCAAATTTGATTTCATGAAGCTCCAATAATGTCAAATGGTATCATTTATAGAAAAAAAATAAAAAAAATATTGACTTCAGGTAGCACTGGGATGACAACTGGGAAGTATTTAGGGATGGTTTATTTTTACACTCATGGATGTGGCAATTATTCAAGAATACTTATCACTGTCCAAAAAGAAAACGACAAATTTTTTTCTTATCTGTTCTCATTTTATATGTAATACAGTGCTCCCCCACATTTACATGGTATTAGGTTCCAGAACCTATTGCGGAAATGCAAAAACCCCTACTAAAAACACTTATAACTGCCAAATACCCAGTACCCCATAAACTAAAATGCTTGTACTGTCTACTTTAACATTTCACTGCTTAATTTGATAGTTCAAACAAAAATATATTACTTAAATTATCATACTAAAATAATTTAATATAATTTCAAAAATACACCCCAAACCATCATCTCAAAACCCTAAGACATCTTAGATTAGTACCCTTTTACAACTGTTACTCTTAAGTATATATGCCCCCCTTAAATGCTTATAACATTGATTTAATAATTTTAAAATAATATTGATGTAAACAGCAAAATGCCTATAAAATGTCTAATGCAAATCAAATAAATCTTTAATACACATTAAATGAATCTGTCTTAACAAACGTCTAACAAATAATCAAGTTACCCCTGTACTGTATACGTACATCGTTTTCTCTCACAGCATTGAAATATTAATCCTTTTAAAATTATCACTAATTTGCCTTTTTTATAACACTGTTTATTCACTAATTAGTACTGATTTTCATTTCAAAAATTATTTACAGCATACTTTTAATGTAGGCATGTATCTATTAAGCTCCCACTAAGTTTGGCCCCAGAGAGCATAATAGCTGTACAATTCTCTCTCTCACTTTCTCTCTGTAAGGGTAATGTAAGATGTATCTGAAATTATATTACTGTGAAACTTTTTCATGATAAAGCATGTTGCATAATATTTAAAATAATTAATGAATGTACTTTAAATATTCTACAATATGTTCTATCACTAAAAATCTTTACAGCAATATTTCAAATGTATTGCCCTGAGAGAGAGAGAGAGAGAGAGAGAGAGAGAGAGAGAGAGAGGAGAGAGAGAGAGAGAGAGAGGAGAGAGAGAGAGAGAGAGGCCTATTATGCTCAGTATGGGGCCCAATTGGAATGAACTTAATAGATGCATAACTACATTATAAGTATGCTGTAAATCTTTTTTATCATAAAAAAGGGATTTTGACGAAGGAAAAATCTATTTCTTGGCAATGACCTGTGTCGCCCTGTGAAATGGTTCCTTTGATACTATTTCTTAGGTATAAATATTGCTATTCATCCTAGAGAAAAAAGAAACAATATAATGCCAAGATAAATGGCTCGCTCACCTCTAACAGAAGTGTCGGTATAGTAAAGGAGCGAGTGGAATCACTACCAGAGATCCCTTATCATTTAGCTTCTTCCTTCGACAAAACCCCCAACTACGGAGGAGCCGTGCTACAGCTCCCGGTACCCTCTACTACTACCGTGAGCGCCTCCGACGCCTGTGACGTCATTCCTGAAGATAGCCTCCAAGCTTGGGGTAAGCTGGGTGAGGACAATCTAACTACAGGGTGGGGTTTCACAGGGCGACACAGGTCGTTGCCCAGAAATAGATTTTTCCTTCGTCAAAATCCCTTTTCTGGGCTTAACCTGTCGCCCTGTGAAATAGTACCAGAGAATGCTAAAACACCAAGCTTGAGGGACAGTACAGATAATAAAGAAGGTAAAAACAAACACCTGTAAGGTTAATAGTATAATGATCAACATAAATTACAGTCTTACAATTAAAAATTAATAGTATGAACCCTTAAACATGGGTTAGAACTTAAAATTAATTAGCCTACCAAACAAGCAAAATATATACAGGGTAGGCATAAGACAGGATAACAAGTTGACTTATACATAAACAATGGAACTGAATCCCAAACGAGAATGATGAACATAACAGCAATACTCAAGGTAACACAATTACATAGAGGCGACTAAACTAAGTAAGGGTGCAATGGGGCAGGCAGAAGGGAAGGCTACAAGAGTTATAAGAATTATTAAGAGTCAGGAGAAACTGTGTTTCCAGCTGCCACTGCTGGAAATTTGAGGGCTTCCAAGGGTTTTAGGTAGTGTCGTTTGAAAACTGTCGGAGATTTCCAGCCTGTATATTTCTTAAGATCGTCAAAATTCATATGTTGGAAATAGTTAATAGATGTGGCCACTGCCCTAACATCGTGGGCCGAGGAAGGACTCTGGGTTGGCCTGTTTAATGAAGTATAAAATTTGTTGTCTGATCCCTTTTAGGGAGATTGTACCACCTTCCTTCCTAATGAACAATGGACCTGAAGACTTCTGAGTTGTTCTACCTAGGTAGGCTCTTAATGAGTTGACAGGACAAAGAGAGATGTCTTGAGGTAGTGGTAGGATTTTCCACGAGGACTATCTGTCCTGTGGATCTTCATTTTTGGCTAGAAAGTGGCAATCTGGGGATAAGAGGACCTCCCCTGAGGGGAGAAAATCAATGTGACCAGGTTCCCTTGATAAGGCTGACAGTTCTGATATTCTAGCTCCTGAGGCTAAACTTAGTAAAAATAGGGTTTTCCTCAGAAGAGATATATAATTGCAAGAGTCATTGTTAATGTCCGAGGCCAGTTTGAGGACATCATTTAAAAACCAAGAGACTGATTTAGGTCTCGTTGATGGTCTTAATCTAGCACAAGCTTTTGGTATGGAGGTAAAGTACGAATCCGTAAGATCTATGCTAAAACCAAACTGGAAGATCTTCTTGAGAGCTGATTTGGTCGTAGTGATAGTGCTTGCTGCTAAGCCTTTCTCAAACAATGATCTGAAGAAAGTTATGGCTAGGTTCGTTGTCATGACTTGAGAGTTTGAATCCTTAAGGAACTCTGCTAGTTTCTTAACAGATGAGTCATATTGACGCAGGGTAGATTCCCTTTTATCTGATTCCAAGAATGAAATATTCTGGGGATCAATTTCTGCATTCCTCAGAGCTGTGAATTTCAGAAAATCCATAAAGTTAGGGTTTTCTGAATTCTTGAGGAAGCGGACACAGTCTGAGTTTGCACTAACTGGGTTAGTTTGGGGTTGGGAATCCGTAGGGGCCGGAGTCTCAACTCTAGAAGTAAAGGGAAACAATTGCTCTTGGGCCAGTTGGGAGCTACTAGAGCTACTTGGCCTTTGAATGTCCTGAGTTTGTTTAAAACTTTCAGGAGAAGGTTCACCGGAGGGAAGAAGTAAATCTTCTTCCATGTGTTCCAATCGAGGATCATTGCGTCTGTAGCATATGCTAGAGGATCGAGGTTGGGTGCCACGTAACAAGGGAGTTTGTGGTTTGACTCCGTGGCAAAGAGATCTACTTGAAGTCCCGGGACTTGTAGACTGATCCAATTGAACGAATTCCTGTCTAGTGTCCACTCCAATTCCAACGGAACGGAGCGAGATAGAGCGTCTGCTACTACATTCTTGACCCCTGCTAAGTGAGTGGCTGACAGGTGCCATTTGTTCTTGTTTGCCAGAGAGAAGATGGCTATCATGACGTGGTTCAAGTGGCTTGACTTGGATCCGCCCCTGTTGATGCAGTGTACCACCACTGCACTGTCCAGAACTAGTTTGAAATGTGAGTTCTTGGGCGGTCGGAGTCGTTTCAGTGTGAGAAACACTGCCATGGCTTCCAGTACATTGATATGTAGCTGACGGAATGTTAAAGACCAAGTTCCTTGAACTTTTTCGTGCTGAGAGTATCCTCCCCACCCTGTTAGTGAGGCGTCCGTGTGGATCACTAATGATGGAGGGGGAAATTGTAGGAGAATTGCTTTTGATAGATTCTTTGTCTCCGTCCAGGGGCGGAGACGTTTTCGTAAGATCGCTGGGATAGAGGCTAGTTTGTCCCGTGATCTGCAATTCGCTTTTGAACACCATACTCTGTTTATATCCTTGAGTTTGGCTCTTAGCAGAACGTCTATGACTGATGCAAACTGGAGTGAGCCCAGGATCCTCTCCTGGCACCTCCGGGATGTTTGTTGTTGTTTGAGAAATTGCTTTGTAGCTCTTGCTATTTCTTTCCTTTTCAACGACGGAATCGATAGTGTGTGTGATTGCGAGTCCCACTGAAGGCCTAACCACTGGAATCGGGATTCCGGTGTTAGTCTGGACTTGGTTTTGTTTATTTGGAAACCTAAATGTTCCAGAAATTTGATCACCTTGACCGTTGCTTCCTTGCATTCTTTGGGGTTCCTTGTCCAAATAAGCCAATCGTCCAGATAAGCCACTAGCATTATTCCCTGTTTCCTTAGCTCTTGCACTACTGCTTCTGCCAATTTGGTGAAAATCCTGGGGGCTATGTTGAGCCCAAATGGCATTACTTTGAAGGAGTAGGATTTGTTTCCTAGTTTGAAGCCTAGGAATGGACGGAAGTGTCTGGCTATGGGAACATGATAGTAGGCATCTGTAAGATCTATAGAGGTTGTGACGGCCCCACGGGGAAGTAAGGTCCGTACCTGCGAAACGGTCAGCATCCTGAACTTGTTGCAATGAATGTATAAGTTCAGATGGGACAAGTCTAAGATGATCCTTCGGTTTTCCGAGTCTTTCTTTGGCACGCTGAACAAGCGTCCTTGAAATTTTAAATTGTTGACTCTTGAGACTACTCCTTTGAGAAGGAGGTCTTGGGTATACTATCAATTCCGCTGTTGGTGCTTGATAGAATTTGTTGGTTGAAGGAGGGCCCTCTAGCCAACTCCAACCTAGGCCTTTGATTACTATACTCTGAGCCCAGGGGCTGAACCTCCACCGCTGGCGGAAGAGGTACAGTCTCCCTCCTACCTTGGGGCTCTCACTGCTGGCTTGCCGAGGGGCGGCCACCCCTTGCTCCTCGGAAGCCTCTTCCCCTACTTGTAGCCCTGCCGGACCCTCTGAAACGAGAGGCACCTCTCGCTCTGCTACCTCTCGTGAACCTGTTGAAAGCCTGAAAGTTCTGGCTTTCATAGGAAGAGTTGTAGGCTGGGGAGACAGCAAAGGATGTGGAAGGCTGAGGCTGCTGTGACTGTGGGGTCAGGACAAGATATTGCTGTTGACCCTTAGAAGAGGAGTGTTGTTGCCCTTGAGGTGTTTGGACCGCTTGGACCAGCGTCTGCTGAGGGGTATGGAAGGGCAAGAACTTCCTTGGTTTCTTCTTAATCCTCTGGTTCGGACCAGAGGATTCCTGTTTCCGTTTGGGTACCAGCCCCCACCTGACCTTGAGGCACTGGTTAACTTTGGATGCCTCATGTAAGACCTCCACCACCACTGGTGCTGGGAAGAGGTCCGTCCCCCAAATTGAGGAAGCTATCAGTTTGTTTGGTTCATGGCGGATGGTGGCTTCCGCCAGGACATGCTTCCTACAATTCCTCCTGGCGATTAGAAAGTCGTAAAGGTCACACTGCATGGTGTGCAGCAAACCTTTAGCCATGACTTTGAACAGTGGCTCTTGCTGGTACACTAGAGCTGTCATTTCAGCCATCGTCATGGAGGAGAGCGATCTCGCAAGCCTGGTCCGGGCGTCGTATTCCATCTGGATGAGGGAGTCCGGCAACCTGGGAAGTCTCTCGCTAAAGAGAGTGGTGGCGCAGTCGGCCTTAAGTTTCCCTACCGAGAAAGTTGGTACTGCTCCCTCGAAATAGTTCTCAGAGCCTGGAACCAGGAGAGAGGTGGGTTCCGTTTCCCAGAGTTGAGGCAAAGGCTCGTCCTTCAGGGCTGCCTGAAACGTTGCTTCCACTACCTTAAGGGTAAGTGGTAGCGGAGTACCTTCCACCGGAGTAAAGATGGTGAAGGGACTCCTAAAGGCCGTGATGCGAGTATTCTCGCACCCCCACTCTTCCAGGCTTCTCAGCAGAGTTTGTTGAGCTTGTTCCCTAGGAAGGATCACGGTTTCCTTGGGAACTTTGTCTTCTCTCATCATGGCTGCTTCCGTCAGGAGGACGTAGCCTATGAATGGGGGTTGAAGGTCACTGGGAAAGAACTCGAAGTCTTTTAGCCTTCGAGTTCCAATGCCTTCAATGGTCAACATCCCGTTGACGAACGGAGCATGTGAGGCAATCCTCCAAGGATTGGCCGCCTTGAATTCAGGCAGTTGGCTAGAGTCTGGCATTGGGAGAGGAGAGGGTGGCATTGCCAGAGGAGTCCCTGCCGCGATCATGGTCTAGATCCCGGCGATGGCGTTCTCTTGAGCAGCCAATCGTTCCGCCAGGGATTGCATTGACTGGCTGGATGACGCAACAGTACTTGAGAGCTGGGAGAGTACCGTGCCAACCTTGTTATCTACCAAGGTTCCCACGATAATCCCCACCTGCTCTAAGATGTTGGCCGAGAAGCTATTGGGATCGAAAGGGGGCACTTGAGCCCGATCCTTTCGAGACTTACGTCTGGGGGACCTCGACTCTGACGAAGAGGCCGCCCTTGATCTGACTGTTCCGGGGTGGGGAGCCGGAGTAACAGCGTCCGTTAAGATGGCCGATTTCTTAGGGAGGGACTTTTGCAGTTTGTCCACGGTCGACTTAACTTTGGGGATCACTGAAGTGACCTTAGGGCGAACAGCCCGTTGGTCTTCAGTGAAGCCCCAGAAAGAGGTAGAAGAGGAAGGATCAGTAGAAGGAGATGGAGAAAGGGAACTCAGGAAAGGGCCCTGAGAACCCCCAGAAGCTGCCCCTACAGCACCCTTACCTGTGCCCATGTGGTCTACTGCCATGGGCTGAACGTCGAGGTTCATAGCCGCGACGTCTTCTGCCACGTCCTCTGAGAAATCCCCATCCTGGGAGATCATGGCTTGTAGGTCTGCTAACAGAGGGGCGGCCACTAGCGGGTCTACCACTGATCCCTTCTTGGCTCCAGGGAAGATGAGATCCGCCATGTCCTGGGTGAGGATGTAGGGACGGCCTTTTGAGTTCCAGCCAAATCCTCCCACCCAGGCTTTGAGGGTCACCAAGGCCTTCTTCTTCTCTTCATCGGAACCCTGTAAGAAAGGTTTAGAGTTAGGGTCTAAGGGAAGGGAGGAGGGGACGTAAGGATCGTGACTAGAAAAATTGACTGAATATGAGTCCACCTTGTGAAATATAGTCAGTATCGACAAGTATACCAGGTATTGAATGCTGACGGAGATAGGAAAAACTTACTACTAAAGATGCTTCGCCTACTAGAATGTAGCAGGTTTGGCAACCTTCATGGTGGCAGACGATGAAGTCCTGCACCTTCACTGCACAGCTAGCATGGGAGCGGCAGGCTGTATGGCCGCATGGTCTTGCAGTAGAACACTGCACTCGATCTCCTGGCAACACAAAACCTGTAAGTCAAAGGATACATGAGTACCATGACAACCTCCGGGGAGGTACTTAAGTAAATATCCGTGGGTGCCAGAGTGGAACCGACGGATAGGGTTCTACGTATAAGTGGCATGCAAAAAAGGGACTGCCGGAGTGAGCTCTAAAGCTCACACCCGTATGAATACGAACTTAAAATAAAGGGGGCATGCACTTAAAAATAACGTAGAAAATGGTTACTGGGGGAATAGCCTCTGATTCCGTGTAAACTCACTTAGTTATATGGGTAAAATTACACTCCGTCGGGCCCGGAGTTGTGGTTACCGAGCGAGAGGGGTTCACCTCCCTGGGTGAGAGCCAAGGCTGGAACATGAGGCAGAACTATAACGCCCAGTAGTAACAGTAAAAATAAATAAGTCCTTAAAATAGTGTAACAGAAAAAACATCATATCAGTGGGTGCCCGTGTGAACTATCCTATGTGGATAGACTCCCAGTGAATCCCTCCCCCTTGGTTGTCCGGTGGGTACGGAGTATTACCGCCGGACTAAAACCGGGGGGGGGGGGGATATTGGTGGGGTAAGGGAGCCTTCTAACCTCAGCGGCCAATTAAAGTCGGAGGAGGGAGGGGGAGAAGGTCCCAAGCCCCCGAGACACGGGACTGTGAGAGAGCACCAGTAGGGGGAGCCTCCCCGCTATCCTTATGAGTCACCCCCTCTCATGCAGACTCAGACACTAGCTATGAGCAGCGAGTCATCACCCAATGGCGTGGGTGGCAACGTGTGGAGGGGGGGATGAAGAGGACGGGGTGGACCCCGTGACCAGGTGGCTCGCCGTTATCAACCAACGACCCTCCTAGCCAGGCGATAAACACGTGGTGGGGAAGGCCCATCGGAACAACAATGGTCGAAATGACATAGTAATAACTGATATATTAGGATTATCTATAAAAAACCATAATAAAATATATATATATAAATGATATCTTAAAGCTAGGCTAACACAGGGAACAAAATTACATGATAATATACGAAAGTCCAAAGGTGTAGGCTAATCGCCAATCCGAAGATAGGGGTATGATAGCCTAACCTAACCTCTAAGCCAATGTAACAAGGAAATGGGCTAATCGTCAATCCGAAGATTGGGGTAAGTTATCCTAACCTAATGCCTAGGTCAGTGTGAACAAGGATAGGCTAATCGTCAGTCCGAAGAATGGGGTATGTTAGCCTAACCTCAAGTAATACTAAATCAATAAAACATCGGACTAGAAGTAGGACAAGGGGGAACAATGGTTCTGACTGATAAAACTTCTAACGAACGGAGGGCAAAGCTAGGCTAAGATCCGAAACGTGCAGTCGGAGGGTGCCCCGTGAGGGCCTAACTAACAAGCTAACTGCATGATATAATATAGTAACTATATCATAAAGTACTGCAAAAAGTGGGGGGGAAATCTCTAGTGGTATGGGAGACCAAAAGAAAAAACCCCTACCACCATGCGGTCGGAGAAGCGGTCGGGCCGGTGAAGCTCCGAGAACTCCTAGATAATAGGTAAGTCAGCAAAAAATGTGAACTGAAACCTAAGGCAGTACTTAACTTAGAAGCAGAAGCGGAAGGCATCTTGAAATACGATATAAAACCTTGAAAAAGCAATCGCACAGCACAGTGGAAAACACAACGTGTGGTGACGATGGCGGCTATCAAAGGAATGTAGTCACAGGCGTCGGAGGCTCTCGCGGTAGTAGTAGAGGGTACCGGGAGCTGTAGCACGGCTCCTCCGTAGTTGGGGGTTTTGTCGAAGGAAGAAGCTAAATGGCAAGGGATCTCTGGTAGTGATTCCACTCGCTCCTTTACTATACCGACACTTCTATTAGAGGTGAGCGAGCCATTTAACTTGGCATTATATTGTTTCTTTTTTCTCTAGGATGAATAGCAATATTTATACCTAAGAAATAGTATCAAAGGAACCATTTCACAGGGCGACACAGGTTAATCCCAGAAATCAGTATTTAGTCACATACACAATATGAAAAATACAGTAATTAGTGAATAAATAGTATTGCTCTACAAAAAAAAATTAATAGTAATAATTTTTTAGGTATGGTCAATAAAAAAAATTTGCAACTTAGTGAAAGCTCGCCATGGAAAAGTGAATAATGTTCCACAAAATGCTGCAGCAAAGAGGACTGCGAAATTTGAAAAACGTAAAACAAGGGGGGAACTACGTATATCTGTCATAAATAGCAGTAATATATGTTAATTCATGCAGTGTATAGTTTTTACACAAAAAATACTTAGTTTGGCCTGAACAAGCAGTCTAAATGAAATTTACAAAAAGAATGAGAAAATTAATTCTATGTTCGCAAGTGGTATTCTTGGGTTAAAATTAAAAGAAAAAAAACTATATCTTACCCTGCAGTTGATATTTTTCAAATGTGGTGCATTTCCTTTCTCAAGTACACCACAAATCTCACACATGACAGCTCTTCTAGATTGTACCATTCCATTTTCTCTTACATATGAAAGCTGTAAACAAAAAATTATCAGTAACTTAGCATAATATTATGTTACATACTGAATAAACTTACTTCATCAAAAGCACAAAATAACATCTTCATGCATACTCACCATCATATCTTCAAATGGAAAGCAATCCAAAGGGCCACAGGGAATTTCTGTCCCTCATTTCTTTTCTACTATTTCTATTCCACAAACACTTCCCCAGCCTACCTTCTCAAAGTTCTCAGTTTCAGTTAAGTAAATCTGGTTCATACCAACTCTGGTGGCAACTTGAGTCCACTTGATAATACAACATACTATTCTACCAGGGTTATGCAAAGAAAATGTCCAAGCCATCTCTATCTTCTTTTCATCATAGCATATTCCCATGGAACTTATCCTTAAACCAACAAACCTTTTAACCCTTAAACGCCGAAGGGGTATATTAAAAATCGTCTTCCGTGTGCCGAGGCGGTTTTGAAGTGAGCACGGAAGTGGAAAAATATTTTTTTTCAAAAAATCACAGCGCGCTTAGTTTTCAAGATTAAGAGTTCATTTTTGGCTCCTTTTTTGTCATTGCCTGAAGTTTAGTATGCAACCATCAGAAATGAAAAAAATTATCATTATCATATATAAATAATGCAATATATGATAGCGCGAAAACAAAATTTCATATATAATTGTATTCAAATCGAGCTACGCGCAAAACGGTTAGGGGTAACGAGTTAATTTTTTTTTTTCGTTGTAATGTACACTAAATTGCAATCATTTTGGTATATAACACATTGTAAAACAATAAAAGCAACACAGAGAAAATATTATCACAAAATGATGCATGAATTCGTAATGCTCGGATGTAAACAAATATTTTTTTCAAAAATTCACCATAAATCTAAATACTGTCCTAGAGATTTTCAATTTCTTTCAAAATGAAGACAAATGATTGAATATTACTATACTGTAAGAGTATTAGCTTACAATTGCAGTTTTTGACCATATCTGAAGAGTTAAAATTGACCGAATGTCGATTTTTTTAATATATTTTTTTATATGCAATTATTTCGGAAATTAGAAAAGCTACAACCTTCAAATTGCGCACATTTCAATATATAAAAATCTATGAAATGCCTAATATGAAATGGAGCAAATATTCCGAGAATGCGATGTACGCATTTCGGAGATTTGTGGCAGAGAACCAGCGCGCGGAGGGAAGGAAAGTTTTTTTTTTTAAATTCACCATAAATCTAAATATTGTGCTAGAGACTTTGAATTTGTTTCAAGATGAAGATAAATGACTGAATATTACTAGAATGTAAGAGTTTTAGCTTACAATTGCGTTTTTCGACCATTTCGGTAGAGTCAAAGTTGACAGAACGTGGTTTTTTTAATCTATCGTGATTTATATACAAATATTTTGAAAATGAGAAAAGCTACAACCATGGGTTGTTTTTATTTGTATTCTACATGAAATTGCGCACATTTTCATATATAAAACTTTATGTAACGGCTAATTTAAAATGGTGCAAACATTACCACAATCGCACGTTTGATTTTTCGGAATATAGTTACTGCGCGGATGTAAAGAAAATGTTATTTTTTTCATAAATTCACCATAAATCGAAATATTGTGCTAAAGACTTCCAATTTGTTGCAAATAAAGGTAAATGATTGAATATTACTAGAATATAAGAGTTTTAGCTTACAATTACGTTTTTCGACCATTTCGGTAGAGTCAAAGTTGACCGAAGGTTGAAAATTTGTCACTTATCATTTTTCATATGAAAATATTTCAAAACTGATAAAAGCTACAACCATGGGTTGTTTTTAGTTGTATTGTGCATGAAGTTGCGCACATTTCCATATATAAAACTTTATGTAATGGCTAATTTTAAAATGGTGCAAACATTACCACAATCGCATGTATGATTTTTTTCGGAAGTTACCGCGCGGACGGAAGGAAAAAGTTTTTTCATAAATTCACCATAAATCAAAATATTGTGCTAGGGACTTCCAATTTGTTGCAAAATGAAGGTAAATGATTGAAATATTACTAGAATATAAGAGTTTTAGCTTAAAATTGCGTTTTTCGACCATTTCGGTAGAGTCAAAGTTGACCGAAGGTTGAAATTTTGGCACTTATCGTTATTTACATGAAAATATTTCAAAACTGAGAAAAGCTACAATCATGAGTATTTTTTAGTTGTATTCTACATAAAAATGCGCACATTTTCATATATAATACTCCATGTAACGGCTAATTTAAAATGGTACAAAAATTATGTCAAAATGACGAAATAATTTCCGAGATGTGTCACCGATACTTTTTAGTGCGGCAAGAAAGAAATTCGCGCTTGCGCGCCTGCATAACGATTGTAAACAAAACAACACCTTGATCCGTGAACTACCAGCATCCCCCAAGGCGCATGATTCAAGAGTTTTCGGCTGGTAGGCCTATAAGTATTTTTCCGCGAATTTTTAAAAAAAACTTTTGTATGTCGACGTAAAATACGTCCAGTCGGCATTCGAGACAAAAAATGTCGACGTAAAACACGTCCACTCGGCGTTTAAGGGTTAATAAGTTTCAATGTCACCACATGACTCATGTCTTAATAACAACATCAATTATGGTATGATCTTATTTTCATATGCAATTTTAATTTGATTTCCAAGTCTTATTCAGCCAAACCATTACCATTATACACTTGATTTTCTTTTTATAGTATTTCACTAAATTCCAATTGCAAAAGACCCTGTACTGGATATCTTCATTCCTATATATTTCAGTTTAAACCTATAATCCTTTCTTCATCTACTGCTATTTCATCCCTTTCTGTATACTTCTGTTTTTCTTGGATTTATGTTGCATCCCCTCTCCAAATTATTTATGTATCCTATTTCACAAATCATTTAAATACATATTTTGATATTGTGCTAATTAAAACAACATTATCTAACAAGTTTCTCGTTACCCCTATCTAAAACTTACCCTCCATCTAAAAATGACATTTTTAATAAAATAAAGTTTTATATGTACTTACTGAGTAATTGCACACATACCTAATATATTTTCCACTAGGCAACAAAAAGAAGAAAAATTTTGCGGGAAACCTTCAAAGGCTTAGTGCCGCCCACTAACTGCAATACTGGTAACGACTTGGCCATCCACCTCATTCTGTTTTATGCCCAATGTCTATCAGGGGGGAAGAGTGTTGGCTCTAAACGTAATTACTTGGGAAGTATATATAAAACTTTTATAGTAAAAATGTCATTCATATAGAAGTGACTTAACAAGTAATTACACAGCTGATTCCATATTGAAGGAGGTGGGATATGGACATATTCTTATCTAAAACATCAACTGATGTAACACATTTGAAATAGAAAAGTTGGCTGCACTGAAAACAATGCTTGTTGTTTCCTATTAATTATGAGAGCTACTGCAGGTGGATGCTGCCTGTGGTTGGTGTTCATCTTAATTAGTAGTGGAGTGGCTGTAAAGCCCAGGGTCACCTCCTACTTAGTGGATACGTACTTTGTAGCGAGGGTAGTAATCCACTGGCTAGCAAAAGCATGATTGGTGTTGGCCCTTGCCCTGGGCACAGCACCAAAATAAAAACCAACCAGAAAACAATGAAGCCCACACTGAAATAAAACCACAACCCATCCACCAAGAGTGGTGAGTTCTCTAGGTACATAGCATTTAATTTTCAGACACAGTTGCTGATGCCAGGCTGAAGAAGGCGCCAAGCAAGCCGCAGGGAGCTTGCAGATATTGGAAACTCTAAAGCTGATGCCAGACTCAGTTGACACCAGGAGAGATGGTCACAAGCGAGCAAGATGATCGATGTTTGTGGAGTTCCATGGGGTGCTGGGAGCTGTATAATTGAAGCTAGACTGGAGCTGGAACCAGGCAAACTGAGCCCCACGAGAGCTGGAAGCTCTAAGCACTGGGAACTCTATGGGTAGTACAGTCAGGAAAAAGATTCCTTTTACACCCTGCATTCACTACACACACTAAATGGCAATGTCAGTTTTGCAGGAAGAGGAAGGAGTTGTTTGTAAGGTCGAGACGATGAATTATCCAAGAATGTATAGCTTCATTAAAAATTTTTTCCTAATTCCTAAACCTTTAGAAGCTAGTTCTGATTTCCCATTGAAATGATAAATAATGTAGCTGCAACGACTGAAAATAAATATAGAAAAATTTCTACAAAAGCATATTGCCAAACACAACCTATTTCTATACATGAAATGAAAGAGAGAAAGAGATTTACACATAACTTCAAATGAATGACTAGACGTGAGGGTGCCTCTGATTGGCTGATTATGATTATGGGAATTAATTAATTTACCAACATATGGAATGAGGCTCACCACCTGATTTGCATAATACAAATATTTTCATTTGAATATCATCTATTCTACACTGAACATTCCATCAAACTTGTGTACAGTGGGGGGCCCCTTATTCGCTTTCTCTGGATTTGCGGATTTCTTCTGGACCATATCTACCCATTATTTGGGGGGGGGGGGGGGGGGGGGGGGGGGGGGGGGGGGGGGGGGGGGTGGGGGGGGGGGGGGGGGGGGGGGGGGGGGGGGGGGTAATGATAGTTTGACATAATATGGCGGAGGGGAAGGAGTCAGAGTCTAGGAGTTATTCTCTCTCTCTCTCTCTCTCTCTCTCTCTCTCTTCTCTCTCTCTCTCTCTCTCTCTCTCTCTCTCTCTTAATGAGATGAGATCATTTTCATGGACATGTATGTAATAAGTTTATCATTAATATTTTCCAATAATAATACTATAACTGTAATTACAAAATTCATATGCGAGTATTTTAAGTACAATAATAATTCCATTTCACTCTTTTAAATAATGTAAGGACAACTCTCTCTCTCTCTCTCTCTCTCTCTCTCTCTCTCTCTCTCTCTCTCTCTCTCTCTCTCTCTCTCCACAAGATACTTGTCATAGTGGTAACTCTGTCTCTCTTGGCTGCAAGAGTTATAAGTACGTATTTAAATATATACCTTTAAGGGTACTAATGGTTAGGATTACTTTGAAATTATATTAATACAATCTCGAAGATTAATACAGTAATATGATAATAATTTAAGGTAAATTTGATGCCGGATGTTACATAAGGTATACATTTGGTGTTTCTATTTCTTCCTTCTTTTATCTCTCTCGCTCTCAGCAAAAGAACTGATACAGACAAACATAACTGCACAGTCCTCTCTTTCTCTCTTCTCTGGAGAAATATATGTATTTATGGGAGGGGAAAAGTGTTGCCTACAGACGTTCATTTCAATTTATTGAAATCGTAAGGAGTTTATTCTCTCTCTCTCTCTCTCTCTCTCTCCTCTCTCTCTCTCTTCTGCTATTGGCTGTTTATATGTTTATATATTTCTAATAGTAAAATGTTTAAGATGACTTTAAAATAATATTAATAATACCAATTCAATGGTATATTTGATGTAGGATAATACTTTAAGTAGACATTTGGTATTTGAACTTTCAAGATAGGCAGATAGTATAGGTATTTTTAGAGGGGAGTTCTAACTATTTGCGGGTTTGAGCTATTCGCGTGGGTGTCTGGTACACATCTCCCGCGAATACGGGGGGAACACTGTATATTGATCTGGAGACACCTACTGAAGAAGGATGGAGTAAGGACTAATTCTTTAATTCTAAAATACTTATTATAGTACAGATCATCTGCCATTTCAAAATTTTTACATCCAAGACTGATTTTCATTCATATTTACAGACATAATCATCAAGGCTTTGTTTACTGTTAATAAAATCTGAATGTTTTTCAATTACATCTGATAATACATATGGATCACAAACTTTCTGCCCTCTCTACATTACAGGATGTCTTGGTGATCTTGTATTTGATCCATTAGTATTTCAAAATTTCTTTCATTTCCGAGTTGCATTATCCCTGCAATATACTGTTTCCATGAAATAACTTTTTCTTTTTTACTGACTTCCTTCTTAAACTTTGCTGATAACTGATTACAGTGCAGTGGACCACCCGTAGTGGCAGGGAATGCGTACCTGAGCCCACGCGAATAGTTAGAACCTGTGAATACTTAGAACCCCCCTCTAAAATATCTCATAACTGCCAATCATGAAAGTTCAAACACCAAATGTATACCTCAAATAACATCTTACTTCAAATAGTATACTTAAATAACTATCCTATTACTGTAATAATCTTTGAGATCATATTAATAATTATTATAACTTCAAAGTTATCACATTTTACCATTGAAAATATATCCGTACAGCCAATACGTATATCAAACTGTCATTTACTTGCCCTCGTTCATTTCTCGAAATTAATCTATTAATATTTGAAAATTTGTAATTAAGTAAATCATTTTTTTATTGTACTAAAAAACAAATACACATACCTGAGAGAGAGAGAGAGAGAGAGAGAGAGAGAGAGAAGAGAGAGAGAGAGAGAGAGAGACTGATAAATTTTATTGTTATTGTTTACTCAATAAACTTATTATTTGAAAATTAGGTACTGTAAATTATTATTTTATCATAAAATGTAATAGTACCCTTAAAGATATGTACATAAACACTTCTAAAACAGAGGGAGAGTTACCACCATAACATGTGCATCTTGTGGAAAGAGAGTTACAATGAGTTACAAGGATTAGGATGTCTCAAAGACTTGTTAGTTTCCCCTCTTTTAATGATATTCTCTCTCTCTCTCTCCTCGTTCTCCTCCTTTCCGGTATCTCTCCTCATCTACCTTCAATCACGCTACCGTGTCGCTCTCTCTCTCTCTCTCAGAGTAAGTGAAGGGACGATCAATGAACGTAAAGAAGTTCGTATTCATTATTGTTTACCCTCTTTTAATGATATTCTCTCTCTCTCTCTCTCTCAATGTAAGTCAAGTAATGAAGACGGTGATGGGATTATCAGATTACTTAGCTCTCAAATCACAAAGTATCTCCTCTCTCTTTCTCTCTCTCATTTTTCGATAGCATGATAAAATGATAAAATTGTAGTGCATTAATGTCGTTAAATGGCTCTCTCTCTCTCTCTCTCTCTCTCTCTCTCTCTCTCTCTCTCTCTCTCTCTCTCTCTCTCTCTTCGGTGATTTTCATTTAATGGAACAGGTATCTTGAATGGTTCGTTTCTTTGTCAATTACTTTGCACAGTGATACAAATAATACAGTATCTTTCTTTTCATTATGTTACTGCAAAGACGCAACTTGTATGTCAGTGCGTTATGGCTACTGATAAATGCTCTTATGATCCATTGGCAGGATCGAAATTCCGAAGCAACATTACCGGGCAGTACTTCTTCAACGTTATTTTGTGCACTGGCAGTCCCGATGGATTAACGTTGTGCACTGGCAGTCCCGATGGATTTAAGTTATTCAAAAAATCTTGCAGATATTGATGATAATTTTCATCTTCTATTGTGTCCGAGCTGAAATATTTGTGCCTTTCTCTGGGGAAGTTGTACAGAAATTATGTATGAAAAATCATAAAGTAACTGTCTACGGAAATAACCAGCCTCGTTTCACGGCCAGAAACAGCTCCGTTTCAGGGAATCCCTTCTCACCCCCACCCCCTACAAAGGAGGGGGGTAGGTTGGATGAAACCCCATTATAAACCATCTTAGGGGTCCCCACCATAACCCTACCAAGTTTCATGCCCATCTGACCAGCCGTTTGGCTGTGACTGAATGACAGACAGACAGACAGACATTACACCCATTATAGTATGATGGTGTCCATCATTTCCTTTAGATTTCTTCTTTTCTTCTCTACTAATTTTTGTATATTAGCTTCCTAGAAAAAATTGCAATAAAGGAACATCACAGTACAAAACTGACATGAAGTAATTATGGAAATTTGAAAAAGGTAAAAATATTTGGACCCTACCAAAAATCATAAACCTTGGAAAGAAAAATCTATGACATAACCAACCTGAGCATCATTTCGCAGATACTTGTAAAGACATTCAATTTTCTTGTGGTATGAAGCATCTATTTGTTCATGATGTTCTTCAATTTGGTGTAGTAAGTATTTCTGAAAGAGAAGTTCAACCATTACAAAGAGCAATTCAAATATTAATAAAGTATACACTTGAAAAATGTGTTCCAAAACACAGTAGTAATCAGTCTTCAAAATCAATCACGAAAAAATATCCCACAATTATATTAACCCAGCAATTTGGATATATGTACCTAGAAAGCAATCTATACTACTTTTCTAGTCACAGTAGAGTATATATGTGTATTTTAAATTCTATTTTCACATAAAAAGCAATTTCAATTCCAATAATACTACTAACAGTCAAACTTAATCACATCATATATATAAATTTTGAAAACTCCCTATCATTTTCATACAAATTTACTGATACACTTATAATTAACTAATGAATGTTTTATGAAATTTATTGAGTGACATTCTTTATGAAATTTAGGCTGTCAAGCCAAAAACTGTGGCACTTTCAGCCATGCAGCACTTAAGACAGTAAAAAGGGAGAAATGGAGGGGTTGGATGGTGAGATAAAGGGATCCAGAAAATAATAAAGGAAATGAAGTACAAGGTGGTAGTGGGTAAAAACTCCCTTATTTGTATTAAAAAGTAAATTATAGGGGTTGGACTGCAAGATTGATGAAAGGAAAAGGAAGAGGGTAAGGCAATAGGCTACAAAGTGGTTGCACTTAGGGGACAAAGGGATGTTGCAAACAACCTTTAGTAATGCTTACATTGCATCCATAAGGTGTAATGACAGCAGTAACCTATTAGTAATCCACTTTTCAGTCCCAGCTCAAGCATAAACAGCAGTCAGCAATACTGTTCCAGCATAGTGAGTCATTTATCATATTGTCTGAGCTTTGAGATGCAAAAGGTAAGCAAAGCTGGGAGGCAAGGACTTGAAAGATGAGACAGTGGTTTACAAGAAAAAACAAGTTTTGCTTTTAACCCATTAATTGTGATTAATGGCTAAGGCTGTCTTGGTTTTCAAACACCACCTGTACAGAGTTTTTATCTGTTAGGACAAAGGAAATGATTCATCTAATTTTTCTACAGTTTTCTATAAAAAATATTATGCGGTTATTGAAAATCAGCAAGTATGGGGGAACTGGCATTTTCTGCAAATAAATATGAGAAAAAATAAGAAAAATTCATTAAAACAAAAATAATTCATATTTCTCCTTTATATAAAAAGAAGAGCCTTTTATGCAGAGCTATTCCATGGGATGAGCTGAACAGTCACTGAAGCTTGATAACATGAGTTAACTGGTGGTAGACAGCTAAGTACGGGCAAGTTCCCTGCACACCTTCCATGAGCCATCATTTTACATTTGGCATCAGGGACAATGTAGGGTGTTGAGCTGGGACTATGATAACAGGCTCTGGTTTGTATTCCTATGGAAAACACAAACTGCTTTTAAAATTTTATGTTTCCATGGAAATAGAGACCAGTACCCTATACAGAAGACAGACGCCTTACAAAAGAGGATAATCGTAATATACTTGAAAGTTTACTCTACTACCAGAAAATTCATGTTCCCAGTCATGATAATGAGCAAGGGACTAATGAATCCTATAACCTCCTATACAATCTGCATAGGAGTGTGAGACTGATAAAGCCTTGAGCCTGAGTTAAATGTCTGCCCTTTCACGCTATAAAATCTTTGAGGAACTAAGTGCTGCCTGAATAGAAAGTGAACCACGATTCAGAAAGGCAACTAACATCTGGCTCAATGAAGAAACAATGGGTTCAGATGACAGCAATATTTCCACACACCCCTTATTAAAAGGGCGCGCGAGAAGGGAATCACACAGTATAAACATGTCTGTAAAAGGGAGAGCGAGAAGGGAATCACACTATAAACACATCTGAAGTCTAACTAAATTGTGGTCTATCCAGTGTACTTAAGCCTAGCTGATGCCTTGCAGATAAAGGAAAGAAAAAGAAAGAAAAGAGCTAGAGCCTTAGGTGAGTGTCTTATGGTCACAGACCATAGAAAGAAAACTGTATTATAGCAAGACAAATTTTGAAGTCAGTATATGTGTGCAAGCATGTAAGCATTGAGTTAAGATAATCTATATAATTAATGTGCATTTACATACACTCATTTTTTTCTCTGTGCTCAAGATAAACTATACACCTAATGTGTATTTACATACTAATTTTTTTCTCTGCTCAGTGTTTTATAAGTTATGTTAAGAACACAAAGACCTTTTGATCTTTTTTTATGATGTATGATTATTGCATTTAACAATCTTGTAAAAACTTATCTACTTGGTAAGTAGGTAGAGCCACTGCAATTGCCTAGAGTAAAGAGAAGAGTTTAACTTAACATGATGTATGCATACAGTAAGTGCACAGCATTTGATATTGTGACTTTTGAATACATAAACACATCCATAACATGGAGAGAGAGAGAGAGAGAGAGAGAGAGAGTGAGAGCGAGGAGAGAGAGAGAGAGAGAGAGCGAGAGAGGGGGGGGGGGGGGGGGGAAGGAGGAAATGCCTCCACAGTACAAGTATTGTTCCCTAATGTTATGTTTATGTAAGTACTACAGACACCCACTTGCAAACTAAAAATTAATTAATTAGAACAGAATAACTTACCCTCAAGAAAAAACATTAATATCTTTAAGCAATCAAAACAGCAAACCATAT
>NC_061096.1:12712374-12979874 GCF_015104395.2 Macrobrachium nipponense
GAAATATTTTCATATAAATAACAATAAGTGCCAAAATTTCAACCTTCGGTCAACTTTGACTCTACCAAACTGGTCGAAAAATGCAATTGTAAGCTAAAACTCTTAAATTCTAGTAATAATCAATCCTTTACCTTCATTTTGCAACAAATTGGAAGTCTCTAGCACAATATTTCGATTTATGGTGAATTTATGAAAAAAAAAAAAATTTTTTCTTATGTCCGCACGGTAACTATTCCGAAAAAAATCTGAATTTTTTTTGTCCGATTGTCGTAATGTTTACACCATTTTAAATTAGCCGTTACATGAAGTTTTATACTATATGGAAATGTGCGCAATTTCATGTAGAATACAACAAAAAATAATTGAAGGTTGTAGCTTTCCCCATTTTCGAAATATTTGCATATAAATCACGATAAATAGACAAAAAAACCACGTTCGGTCAACTTTGACTCTACCGAAATGGTCAAAAAACGCAATTGTAAGCTAAAATTCTTACAGTCTAGTAATATTCAGTCATTTATCTTAATTTTGAAATAAATTTGAAGTCTCTAGCACAATATTTAGATTTATTGTGAATTAAAAAAAAAAAAAACTTTACTTCCCTCCGCGCACGGATTCTCCGCCCCAAATCTCCGAAATGCGTACGTCGCATCCTCGTAATATTTACTCGATTTCAAACTAGGCGTTTCATAGAGTTTTATATATGAAAATGTGCATAATTTCAGGTAGAATACATAAAAAAAAATAATTGAAAGTTTTAGCTTTTCTCTTTTTTGAAATATTTGCATATAAAAAAATATATATATAAAAATTCGACATTCGGTCAACTTTAACTCGTCCGAAATGGTCAAAAACTGCAATTGTAAGCTAAAATTCTTACAGTATAGTAATATTTGATCATTTATCTTCATTTTGAAACAAATTGGAAGTCTCTAGAACAATATTTAGATTTATGGTTAGTTTTTTAAAAAAACATTTTTTTACATCCTCGTGTTACGAATTCATGCATCATTTTGTGATAATATTTTCTCTGTGTTGCTTTGATCATTTTACAATGTGTTATATACCAAAATGATCGCAATTTAGTGTACTATACAACGAAAACAAATTAACTTGTTAGCTTTAACCGTTTTGCTCACAGCGTGATTTGAATTACAATTATATATGAAATTTTGTTTTCGAGCTATCATATATCGCATTATTTATAAATGATAATGATATTTTTTTCATTTCTAATGGTTGCATACTAAACTTCAGGCAATGACAAAAAAAGGAGCCAAAAATGAAATCAATCTTGAAAACTAAGTGCGCTGTGATTTTTTGAAAAAAATATTTTTTCCGCTTCGGCACTCACTCCGAGACCCCCTCGGCATACGGGAGACGATTTTTATTATACCCCTTTAGCATTAAAGGGTTAAAAAGGCAGTGGACTGCTTTTTATTGATTACTTGGATAAGCCATTCATTGTCTTTGATGTGTCTACCTTCCATGTCCTGTGTCGGATATATGTCAAGTAATTTGTTTTCTAGTATTTCAGCTGAGATTTTGTTGTCTGTTTTGAGGACTAGAAATCTTGACCAGTTATCTGGTCCAAAGAGGTCATCAAAATGTACCAATGTGGGATTAAGTCAGTAATTTTTGTTTCCTTTTGGTCTTTGTTTTATGTACGTTGCTTGTCTATTAAGATTCTTATATTTTTCTCTATTGGTAGGAGGATTATTTGTCTCTAATTCAGAATTATAGTTCATCATATATGGTCCCATTGTTACGATACTGGAGTTTACCAATCAATTTTTTTTTTCTATTTATGCATCCTAATTGGTTTTATGGCTCTTCTACTTCACTTGGAACAGGGTGTTCCTTTCTAGCATTTATAGTACAGTAGTACCTCGAGATACGAAATTAATCTGTTCCGAGGCAGCCTTCGTATCATGAAGTTTTCGTATCTTGGACCACATTTTACATGTAAAATGGCTAATCCGTTCCAAGCCCTACAAAAACACCCCAGTAAATTATATTTCCAGGCCTACAAAACATGTTCTAGGGTTATGATGCCGATCCAACGGAAGAAATATGACTCCAAAAAGGCAAAATACATACTGTACATACTTGAGTAATATTCAACTGCATGTAATGTTCAACCCCATTTTTACTGCATATATTAGGACTTTAGCATATGTCCCTTAGCAATAAGCCTAGCCTATGTTAGCGGTTGCTACTGTAGCCTAGTCTATGATTCTGACATCTAAACCTAAGAAGCTAAAAGCTTAGAATATGCCAATAAAATGTATAAATAATCAGTATGTACTCATTTCAAATAATTATTAATTAATCATTAAGTATAATACACAAACAAACAAAAAAAAAACCTTCTAATCGATTGTTTACATTCAGCTCTTACGAGTACCGAACGAACGCCAAGCAATCACTTTTCCTAGGACACAGTAAGCCATAAATTTTCATTAATATCTCACTTCAACTAATGAAACTACCAAACAGTATAATAACCATTCATTTCTATTCTTTATTCTATCTTTACCTAATGGAGATACCGAGTTACTGACAGCTATAATGAAACATATACGTAACGTAATATTAAAACAGAAGAAGAATTCTAAAAAATACGTATTTGTTGGCTTCGATGATAGCAGTCTGATTTATTTTATATTTTATATCTAATTCCCAATTTTTTTTATTAAATGTATTGCATGTACTCATTTCAAATAATTATTCAGTAACCATTAACTATAATAAACAAACAAAAACAAAAAAAAGCTTCCAAACTTCTGTTTACATCCAGCACTTACGAGTATCGAACGATCGCCAAGCAATCACTTTTCCTAGTACACAGTAAGCCATAAATTTTCCTTATCTCTCTTCAACTACTGAAACTACCAAACAGTATAATAACCGTTCATTTCTATTCTTTATTCTATCTTTACCTAATGTTTTTTTTTTTTTTAAATGTATTTCATGAATAAGTTTTTCAATTTACAGCATCCTTTTACCAATAGAATACTTAAAGCACAAGGGGTAGATGCTGACCAATAGGAGAGCAGGATCTTATCGGGTGACTAGCATCAGGAACCAATGGGAGAGCGGGAGGATGGTGGCAAGTTTACTCAGTTGGCGGCGCGGGAGTTTTAAAATTGTTCTCGGTGGTCCGGGCAAATTTCGGGACTTTACAGCAACAACCTTTTGTAACCTGAGCAATTTTCGTATGTAGAGCTGTAAAATTTTTCGTATTTTCTTTCGTATCTCAAGTTTTTCGTAAGTTGAGCCTTTCGTATGTCGAGGTACCACTGTACTTTCATTGCTTGAGGCAGTACCAAGGAAATTCGGGAGTGATGTGCCAACTGTCATCAACTGCGCCTGAGTTTTTCCATCATGAGACCCAGGGATACTCAAATCATTTAGTTCAGTATTCATAAATTTGAGATAAAAAAAAAAAAAACCTTGAAAAAATATATCATTGGCCCTTTGCGAAGTTGAATCTTCCACCAATGGCACAAGTGAGAAATGACTCCCAAATGTCCGCATCCCTACCCTACCTAAAAAGGGGGATGGCATAACATGATTAGTATGGCCCAAGTGTAAGCAGAACCCACTTGCTACGACTAAGAGTATTATGATAATACAATTATCCCCATCGAAATCACATTATGGGCAAACTGGATAGAATGCCGAGAGTTCTATTCCTCCAGAGCACCCCCGGAAATCCGTGGTCCATCTCCACAGAATAGTTTCGCCTGAAAAACAGGTCCGAACATTGTCGGGTAGATGATGGATCTACCATCTACCACAGTTCTCACTATTTAGCTTTGGATTTAACTCCATGTTAAGCCATTACATGTTTTCTCATTTATTTGCTTGAGAAAATTTTGGCATAAATGTTAAAGTCCACGAATATTAACTTGAAAATATCCAATGTTATATATAGGACTCTTGGGTTCGAACCTAGGAAGAAATTCCTGAGGTTCGAGAGTCCCTCACCACGTCAAGGTCGTCCCAAAATGAGGGGGACAAGAAGGGAAATACAGTGATTGTGGGAGTAGATATCAGTGGAGGAGAGTACTGTTGTTTGGTTGACACTGGAGCACAAATACCATTAGTGAACACATGTCAATAGGGAAATGCTGAGAGAGTGAATTGAAGCGTTAAAAGAGCAATGAATTTCTCAATAAGAAGTATAGCAGAAGGTTGGTTAGGTGGGAGGTAGTGAGGTTGAAGGTAAAGTTGGGAGAGTTTGAGGTGGAAGCATGTTTTGTGGTACTGGAGGATGAGCAAAAGTTAAGTATACCTTAGTTTCACCAGATCACTGAGCTGATTAACCTTTAACCCTTTAATGCCGATTGTCTGTCGGGTGCCAAACTGACGTATGGTACGTCGACGAAAAAAGTTTTTTTTTTTTAATTCGCGGAAAAATAGTTATAGGCCTACTAGGCAAAAACTTTTGAATCACGTGCCTTGGGGGATGCTGGGAGCTCACGGATCAAGGCGTTATTTTGTTGACAATCGTTATGCAGGCGCGCAAGCACGAATTTCTTTCTTCTCGCACTAAAAAGCATCAGTGACACATCTCAGAAATTATTTTGTCACTTTGACATAATTTTTGCACCATTTTATATTAGCTCTTACATGGAGTATTATATATGAAAATGTGTGCAATTTTATGTAGAATACAACAAAAAAAAAACAACTCATGGTTGAACTTTTTTCAGTTTTGAAATATTTTCATATAAATATCAATAAGTGCCAAAATTTCAACCTTCGGTCAACTTTGACTCTACCAAAATGGTCGAAAAACACAATTGAAAGCTAAAACACTTATATTCTAGTAATATCCAATCATTTACCTTCATTTTGCAACAAATTGGAAGTCCCTAGCACAATATTTCGATTTATGGTGAATTTATGAAAAAACTTTTTCCTTACGTCCGCGCAGTAACTATTCCGAAATACTAATCATAAATTTTTTCGTACAATTGTCGTAATGTTTACACCATTTTAAATTAGTCGTTACATAAAGTTTTATCTATGGAAATGTGCGCAATTTCATGTAGAATACAACTCAAAACAACCCATGGTTGTAGCGTTTATCAGTTTTGAAATATTTTCATATAAATAACGATAAGTGCCAAATTATCAACCTTCAGTCAAATTTGACTCGACCGAAATGGTAAAAATACGCAATTGTAAGCTAAAATTGTTACATTCTAGTAATATGCAATCATTTACCTTTATTTTCCAACAAATTGGAAGTCTCTAGCACAATATTTTGATTGATGGTGAATTTATGGAAAAAAAAAAATTTTCCTTACGTCTGCACGGTAACTCTTCCGAAAAAATCATAAATTTTTTCGTCCGATTGTCGTAAAGTTTGCACCATTTTAAATTAGCCGTTACATAAAGCTTTATATATGAAAATGTACGCAATTTTATGTAGAATACAACAAAAAACAACCCATGGTTGTAGCTTTCATCAGTTTTGACATTTTTTCATATAAATAACGATGTGCCAAAATTTCAACCTTTGGTTAACTTTGACTCTACCGAAATGGTCAAAAAACGCAATTGTAAGCTAGAATTATTACATTCTAGTAATATTTAATCACTTACCTTCATTTTGCAACAAATTGGAAGTCTCTAGCACAATATTTCGATTTATGGTGAATTTATGAAATAAACTTTTTCCTTATGTCCGCAACTCTTCCATTTTTTCGTCCGATTGTCGTAATGCTTGCACTATTTTAAATTAGCTGTTACATAAAGTTTTATATATGAAAATGTGCACAATTTCATGTAGAATACAACAAAAAAACAACCCATGATTGTATCTATTATCAGTTTTGAAATATTTTCATATAAATAACGATAAATAGAAAAAATCTGTCCTTCGGTCAACATTAACTCAACCGAAATGGTCGAAAAATGCAATTGTAAGCTACAACACTTACAGTCTAATAATATTCAATCAATTACCTTCCTTTTCGACAAACAGGAAGTCTCTAGCACAATATTTTGATTTATGGTGAATTTTAGAAAAAACTTGTTTTTACGTCCGCGTGTTACAAATTCATGCATCATTTTGTGATATTTTCTCTGTGTTGCTTTGGTCATTTAACAATATGTTATATACCAAAATCATCGCAAATTAGTGTACAATACAACGAAAAAAATAACTCTTTAGCTTTCACCGTTTTGCTCACATCTCGATTTGTATACAATTATATATGAAATTTTTTTTTTGCGCTGTCATATATTCAAATATTTATATATGATATCTTTTTTTATTTCTGATGGTTGCATACTAAACTTCAGGCAATGACAAAAAAAGGAGCCAAAAATGAACTCTTAATCTTAAAAACTAAGTGTGCTATGATTTTTTTAAAAACTTTTTTTTCAGCTTCGGCGCTAACTCCCGAACGCCGCTGGCATACGACAGACACTTTTGTAAATAGAGGCTTGGCGTTTAAGGGTTAACAGCTCTCCTAGGGCTGGCCTGAAGGATTAGATATTTTTACGTGGCTAGGAACCAATTGGTCACCTAGCAACGGAACCTAAAGCTTATTGTGGGATCTGAACCACACTATACCGAGAAATGAATCTTTATCTCCAGAAATAAATTCCTCTGATTCCGCGTTGACCAAGCCGGGATTCAAACTTCGGACCACCGGATTGGCAGCTGAGTGTGAAAACCATTCGTCCAGCGAGGAACTGGAAGATGAGCAAATGCCACACTGATTTCTGTTTGGGGTAAATTTCTTGAGGAAGAATGGAGTTCTATTAAAAGATGAAGTTGTAATAGAAAAAATTTAACGTGAGGCAGTATGACTAGGTTTGTGGGAGAAACTGATAGGAGTCTGAGTGAGGAGGAGGAGGATGATATAGAGGAGTTGGGCAAGAATGAGAATGAATTACTAACAACAGAGGATGTTGAGGGGATACAGAGGAAGTGTTTGATGGTGAGTGAGTTAAGGGGGCAAGCCAGCTAATGCCATTTTTAAGGAGAGGACTTAAGGCATTCATACCATTTAATAAGGTGACTTGGGACATCTCCTAACTGCATATGAGTTTTTGCCTCTGACCTTCGGTTTTGTGACACCAGGCCGATTTATCCCGAAAATAACCATTTTTCAAATTCTATCTCCTCCCTTGAAACTTAAGACCTGGGATTACTACCATATATAGACCTGATGTATTCCAATCAAACAAAGAGTTTTTTTCTAAAAGTCTTTTGTTTGCTAGATATGAATTTTTTCAGTATGGTAAAAATATAAACCCTAAAATCAGGGAAAAATGTAGGAAAAAAAAGAAACAAAATTGGAAGAAATGGCTTTATTTGATTATTCTATAATGTTGTTTTAAGTTATATACCAAATTTCAATGCTATAGCTTTAAAACTAAGGGAGAACATAGAATTTGAAGGTCAATAAGTAGTTTTGAGATACAGGCATTCAAAGTTTTTCATTGTATTTTTACAAAGACAATGTAACAAAATCATGATTAATATGAATTTTATATTCCTTTTTGGGTACTAATAAACCAAAACTGTTATTTATCATAATTTTATCATAAATGAAGATCTCTGCTCATAGATCATAGCCTGGGGCACTGCGTCAGCCAAGACGGAGCACTCCTTCCTAAGCAACACTCTCTCTCTCCCTCACTAACTCTGCTTATTAGAGCGAATTTTATTCTTCTGCATGTTAGCAAGATGTTTTCCTTGTCTTTTCCTCTTTGGCATGATGAAATTTTTGCCAAAACAAAGAAAAACAGACGTAAAAGCAAGCAAATGTCAGAGGTGAAACTCGAACGTGCACTCTCTTTTGATAAAGACAATGTTAATAAATCAATAAACCAAGATTATTATGAATTCTATATTATTCATAGCCTGGGGCACTGTACGTCAGGAAAGATGGGGCGCTCCTTCCTACGCAGGCCTCTCTCTCTCTCCCCAGTAACTTACGTTAATATCGCAGATAGCATGATCTGAACTCTTATTAGAGCGAATCTTCTTCTGTATATTAGCAAGATGTTTTACTTGCCTTTTCACCTCTGACATGAGGAAATTCTTGCCAAAACAAAGAAAACAAGCGAGCGAATGTCAGAGGTGGAATTCGCATGTGTACCCTCTATCATGTTTCTGTTCGTACTGAAGGGTGGTAACTTGCTAACTTCCCGTTTTGCAACTCATGGAATCTCAACAGATGCCATTGCTCACAATTTGTTTGACAATAATTATCAAAATTTACAATAACACAAAAAATATTGCATTTTCTTGTATGAATCAATGTTTTTGGCTTATTGAGTTACTTTTACTAATTACCCTGTAACTACGAAAGTAAGAAGAATTTTGACGAAATATTTCATATACGCATTCTTCTTTGCCATACGAAACTCCACGAATTCTATCATGACTTTACATTTTTTGCCCTATACCCCCATATATAGGGATAACAGCCAGTCCCCTTAAAGAAGTGCATTAAAGAGGGATTATTGGTAAAACATGGCCTTTGTTGTTACATAAACGGATACAATTTGCTGAGATTTGTTTTATGTGAAGGAGTGGTGATGTATGTTCATGTTCTTGAAAAGTGAAGCGGTAGGGATGTGCATGTTAATCCGTGAGAAATATTGACATATGGAGAAGTTTTAAGTTAATCAAGTGTATAAAAGAGCAAATGTTTTCCCTATATTTGATGAAAATTTGTAGAGATGTGGTGGTTATGCAAGAAAAATGTCAAAAGGGAAAATATCAGTGTATTTATGCTAGCCCACCTGTTTTGAAGTTGAGTATGAAAGAAGCATCTGAGTTAGTGGCGAATGATTGTGTAACTTTCCTGGTAACTGCAAGAGGAAATGTAGGAGTGGTTGTTACAGTGAATCATAAGAGTTAAGTTTGTAAGTTGTGCAGCTGTAAAGAATAAAGACTAGTGAGAAAGTTGCAAGAGCAGTCTGTATGGTCTTGTTGCCTGCATGTGTGAGGAAGCCAGTAAGAATGTTGAGTGATAATAGGCCAGAGTTTGTTGGCAGACAGTTTGAGCAAAAGTGCCGAGAGAGTGGGGTATTAAGTATGTAGTAACAACTCCATACATGCAGGAGTACAAATGGGTTGGCTGATCAAACTATAAGAAATGAGCAAAATGTTACAAATGTTGACTGATAGAGAGAATACATAGGATTTAATGTTAGGAAGAGTGGTAGCAGTGTATAAAGTACTGGTATGCCTCCAAGTGAATATGTGATGAATTATGAGAGGTATGTGAGGGTGAGGTTGGATTTGAATGAAAAGCGGGAGTGTGGAGGAAGGCGAATGAAAAGTTTGAGAGTTTCAGAGTAGGTGATACGGTGCTGAACGAGGTGGTTGAGAAATGACAAATTTTCTAAGACAATTTGTATTTCTCATAGCTACAAACCTGAGGTCTTAACAATAAGATAATTTCTAGCACCTTGCTAGATCCGGTTAAAAAGCAGATGAAAGCAAGGAATCTTGTGATATCTGGCAATGCATGCGTAGCTCAGGGTGAGGAGTGGTCTAAGATGATGCAGCTACACTAGTCATTCCCAACTCAGGATGGCTTAACAAACAAGAGGGGTGGCTAGAGGCGGGTAGTATAACGTTAAGACCTCAGTTTTGTAGCTATGAAAAATACAAATTGTCTTAGAAAATTTGTCATTTGTTCATAAGCGAACAAACCTTCGGTCTTAACAATAGGATAGACTCATACTTGGAGGGAGGTATAAGACATCCTAGACCGGCTGGGGGCCTACCTACCAGTCCAGCTCTCAAAAGAAATGGTTTTTGGAAAGGGACTGAAGCCATTGAGAAGCTAGATAAATTGATGTCTAACCACTCAAAACCTGAGTGACGTACAATGATATATGGGATTACCATTGTATAGGGAACAAAAGAGAAACTTTGACTGTCCAATAACAAACCAAGACACCTGGGTTTGTATTGCTCCCAACCCCTCCTTGCCCAGGAGTGGAGCATATGCTACCAAACAGCGGGTAAGATATTTGTATATTACATGACCACACTATCAGTATGACTACCTTACTCACCATTATCAGACCAGTCCAGCAAATGACGTGTCTATTCCTTAAACCGCCTGAAGGAACAAGGAAAGGTACAAGAGAAAGAAGGAGACCAGCCAACTCACTCATTCTCTCATCCAAACAATCATCTTAAGTAAGATACAAAGGTGCCCTGTTAAGGGCAACCATGAGTTACACCTGTTGGGCAGCCACCACAGGATCCAGGGAAAACGTGTCCGAAGATCTGTGGGCAACATCCTTAAGATAAAAGGTGAACGTGGACTGGCATAACCAAGTAGAGTAGTGCCTCAGGATACTTAATTAATCCGTTCCGAAGCAGCCTTCATAACCTGATTTTTTCGTATCTTGAACTACGTTTTACATGTAAATTACCTAATTCGTTCCAAGCCTTACAAAAATATCACAGTAAATTTTATAATAAAGCTAAATTGACCAATAAACAATAAAACAATTTGGACCATTCAATACTTAACATAACCTTTATTGTAGTGCGTACCTGTAAATATAGTGCGTACCTGTAAATAGAGTGTATTAGTGTACATGATACAAGAAATACTTTACGTACATGTACGTACACATGTAGTAAAATCTGGAACCTTACCTTTCGAGTGAGGCGATCTCCAAAGTGGCGACAGAGGAGGAGGACAAATGACAGAAAACATGAACACTTAACTTTACAAAACACATTAAAAAATGGCAGAAAACATTAACACTAAACTTTACGAAACACACTAACAAATGGCAGAAAACATTAACACTTCTTGATTATCTCCTTCGTTCTCCATAGGAAGCATCCTCTTCTTTCTGTGAACTTCAGCAACATTCTTGGGACCAATGGCTAATAATGTAAGTAATTAAGTTCACACACAACACGATAAAGTAACTTGCAGTACAACGAAAGCGAATCACTAACACGAACTTACATTAACAAACGAAATATAAGTGAACGAACGAATTCCAGTGTTTACAATAACGCTACCACAAAAAATAGTCAAGGAACACCTTACATAGAGGCATGATGCTGAATAATAGGAGAGCAGGATCTTACAGCAGTGACTAGCATCAGGAACCAATGGGAGAGTGGGAGGATGGTGGCAAGTCTACTCAGTTGGTGGCGCATGAGTTTTAAAATTGTTCTCGGTGGTCCGGGCGAATCTCAGACTTTACCCTTTCGCAACCTGAATTATTTTCGTATACAGAAGCAAAAAAAATCTTTGTCTTTGCTTTAGTAACTTGGATTTTCCATAACTAGGGACTTTCTTATGTCGAGGTTCCACTGTACCACCGCTCAGCACTCTATGTATAGCCAAGTTCTTCTTGAAAGACAGAGGGGGGACCAATACCTCTAACGTCATGTGCTCTAGCCTGCACAGACTTGGTGGTGGAATCATCAAGAGTCAAGTATGCCTGTCTGATGGCTTCCCGTATCCAAAAAGAGATAGTATTCTTAGACACCTCTTTCTTTGTACGGCCTGTGCTAACAAAAAGTCTGCGGCAGCCAGGTCTAAGGTGCTGAGTCCTTTTAAGATAGCAACGCAGGGCCCAGACAGGGCACAACAAAAGCTCTTGAGCATCACCACCCACAAAAGTCATTTAGTGATGGAATGGAAAACGAAGTGAACCTGTCATCATGCACAGAGGGATTTTGGGTCTTGGCCACAAATTCCAGGACAAATTCAAAGGACATCAACCCCCAACCCCTGGTGTGCTTCACCTCATAGCTTAGATCGTGGAGCTCTCCTACCCTCTTGGAAGATGCCAAAGCCAGAAGGAAAACAGTCTTGAACATCAGGTTCCTGTCAGATGAGCAACACATGGGCTCATATGGACTCTTTTGTGAAGCTCTTCAGAACCAAGGAAACATCCCATGTCGGAGGCTTGAGCTCTCTAGGAGAACTCAACTGCTCAAACCCCTTAACTAGCAGGGACACCCTTAAGGCATAACACCAAACTCCGGGCCGCCCTGTAGCCTCTAATGGCAGAAACGGACAAACATATCTCGTCTCTGAGGAAGGTTAAAAAGTCTCCTATTTGCTGAATAGAGGTTGCGAGTGGAGAAAAACCCCGTTTACGACACTAATCACAGTAGATCGCCCATTTGCCTTGGTAAACTGCAGAGGTCGACTTTCTAAGACTGCTGGACATATGCCCTGCTGTTATCTGAGAAAAGCCTCTCGCTCGGAGGAGATACTTGATGGTCTCCAACCGTGAAGAGACAGGGCTTCTAATGACTGGTGGAACCTTTCCGCATGGGGCTGACACAGGAGATGTTGCCAAGGGGGAATCTCCCTCGGAACCTCTGACAACAACAAAAGGAAATCTGGGAACCATACCGCCTGAGGCCACAGAGCGGCTACCAAAGTCATCCTGAGACCCTGTGAACTCATTAGCCTGTTCAGAACCTGACAGATCAAACAAAACAGAGGGAAGGCATACACCTCCAGGTTGTCCCAGGGATGTTGGAATACGTCCTCTGCCAATGCTAAAGGATCTGGAACCACTGAACAGAACATCTCTAGCTTCCTGTTCAAGCGAGTCGCAAAAAGGTTCAGCATGGGTCTCCCCCAAATCTGGAAAAGCTTGTCTGCCACCACTTGATGAAGGGACCACTCTGTGCCTAGGATCTGATCCTGGCGACTTAGTTTGTCTGCGACCACGTTCTGTTTCCGTGGGATATACCTGGCTGAGAACTCTACTGAATTGCTGACCGCCCACTCATGAAGCTCGACGGTCAAGGCGTGAAGTTGATGTGAAACCAGGCCTCCGTGTTTGTTCACATAGGCTATCACTGTGGTGTTGTCCGACATGAGAACGACAGAATGACATTCTACCTTCCCCTGAGACTCCTTCAGACCCAGGAAAGCTGCCTTCAACTCCAAGACATTAAAATGATGCTGCTTGTCCTCCAAACACAACGCCTGAAGCAATGAGGCCGCCTAAATGAACCCCCCAACCTGAAAGGGAGGCGTCCAAGAACAAAGGGAATTCCGGTGGAAGAGAACGCAGAGGGACACCCTTCGAAAGATTCTGGTCATCCAACCACCAGCGAAGGTCTTCTCTTATTTCCAGAGACAGAGGAACCATTAACATGGAAGAGTCCCCCGCCAGAGACGAGAACTCTCCCAGTCGCCATTGCAGACCAAAAATGAAGATGCCCATGAGGGACCAGCTTCTCCAGGGAAGACAACACTCCCAGAAGAACCTACCACTGATGAGCTGACAGATGTGACTCTGACAGGAAGTTGCGTGCCACCACCCGCAACTTTGCCACGGTCGTACTGATGACCATGCCCAGGTAGAGAATCCTTTGGCTGGGTACAAGGTTCAACTTTTCCTGGTTGACTAATATGCTCAGTTCCAGACAGAACCGAAGGAGACCGACGACGAGAAGGATGTGCAGGCTCCTTTAAGGCACCTTCACCACTAAAATTAATGGAAGGGTTAGCAGCCAAACAGCCCAAAACCCCAACTAACCTGTCTGGGCTGGGTCCATGCGTCGGTTTCCGAGACGAACCCACTATAACACTAGGAACATCACTTACCTCAACAGATGACTCATGGTCACGGGCATGGCGGACATACGTACATGAGATGGGGGGGAAACCTGAACACTCGAGATCGAAGGAGAATCCCCTAAGTCGAACTCTTGGAAGCACCAGTGAGAGAGGCAGGCAAACACTCCTGTCGCACCAACTCCGCACTCACTACCTTCGACATCTTGACAAGCACCTTGAGATCCTCAGGGCGACGAATAGGCCTTGGAGAAGAAGGAGCACTTACATGGTGTGCACGGGCAGGGGAGGTGCAACACGCTCGCAATGTGCATGGACGGGAGAGAGAGAGAGAGAGAGAGAGAGAGAGAGAGAGAGAGGAGAGAGAGAGAGAGGTATGGGGGGAATGTTGCAACATGCTGGCGATGTGCATAGAGAGAGAGAGAGAGAGAGAGAGAGAGAGAGAGAGAGAGAGAGAGAGAGAGAGAGAGAGAGAGAGAGAGAGAGACTCTAGGCAGAGGACGAAGCATCCCATGCAGATCGCACATGGGAAGGAGCACTAACACTGCCCGAAACACCAGCACTCTCAGGAACACGTTTGCGTTGTTCCTCCCTCGTAGGCAAAGAAAGGGCAAAGTCCGGGCGTAGAGGGGGAGGAGGGAGAGGAGGACAGCACTGGTTTCTTATGCGAACTCTTCTCAGGAGGCAGGGACGAAGTAACATGTTTCCTACCAGTCCCCCCAACTGATAAGGCAGCCAACTTCACATCCAAAACAGAGTCCAACCTCTGAAGCACTGCCTGGCAAATGACCTCAGACTGATGTGCCAGAGAAGGTTCCAATGACAAGGAAGGGAGATGTACCGAACTGGGCAGCAAGGATGACGTCATGGCTGAGAGAGGCAGATCAGAGGAGACAACTGGGAGAGACGTCATCGATGGGAGTGACGTCACAATGGTGGTGACATCACGGCTTCCCCTTGGTGCGAGGGGGAACAGATGCCACTCGCGGAGGAATACACAAAGACGGATTCCGTGATGTCATCAACGGGGCTGACACCACGGTATCACTCCAACTTGAAGAAGCGGCAGCAGACACTGGCAGAGCAATGCAAGATGGCCAACCTCTGCTACCAAAGAAGATGAGGTCAGAGGAGAGGGGATGGCCTGGCCAGACCGGGTAGGGGGGGGGGGGCGAGCCTCCACAAAATGTGCTGGCAACCCCTCCAAGGACGGAGTACCCCCTAGCCCGAGCGTCTTCCAAATCGCCGCCATTTTGGACGCTTCCGACTCTGGAAGAAAAGAGATTGATGAAAAAGCCTCACCCTTCTCGGGAATCAAATGAACTCCCAAGGAAGAAGGGGCTACACTACAAACATTAGCCTGGTGGCCTACTGATACGTCCAGCGACGAATCAATGGAAGAAAAGGAAGGAGACGCAGGAACAACGCTACTATGGGGGTTGACTACTGCAGGAGACAAAACATCGGGAAGAGGCGAAAAACCTTCTGAAGTAGGAAGAGTCGAAACCCTCTGATGTTCTCTCTTGCCATGCAACGACTTCCACTGCTCTTTAGGCCATGCCCAGCATTCCGTGCAAGGATTCGTGATAGTACAAAAACTAGAACAACACCTACTGCACGTTATGTGAGGGTCAGTCCCTGCCAAAGCCAGAAAACAAGAACACGGAAAACCTGGAACTCGGGGCACATATGTTGACACTGAGAAGGAGCAGAGGAAGCCATAATATCAGCCAAACACCCACACACTAAACACAAGCGAAACGGGCAATGAACTGGGAAAAGGCCAAGAGAGGTTAACACGACTCTGGCCAGGCAGTCAAAGAAAAGACTGGCATAGCGGCGTCGTCCTTGACCACTCCTCACCTGAGCTACACATGTGTTGCCAGATATCACAAGATTCTTGCTTTCATCTGCTTTTTAACCGGATCCAGCTAGGCGCTAGAAATTATTTTATTATTAAGACCGAAGGTTTGGTCGCGTATGAACAAAGATTGAGAGTAAAATTCATGTGAAGTATGAAGGTCCATATGCAATGAAAATGATGTGGTCAAATGGGTTGTTATGTGTTAGAAAACAGGAATGAAGAAGGAAATGTAAAGGTAATAAGAACACACTACAAACAGTTGGGAAGATGGAGAGAACCACTGACATACATTAGGAAGTTGTTGAGGGAGAAGGAAAAGGAGAATGAAGAAACAGAAGATATAAATTGGGGAGATAAACAGCTAGTGTTGGTGGAACGAAAGAGAAGATCTAAAGGGAGAAGAAGTACAAAGAGTAAAGGAACGTTTACTAGGTTGGCTGGAGAGAGTATGTGTGATGAGTAGTTTGATTTTGAGGGATTTGAGAAGGATGCGGAAGGAATGAACTTGGCGAGTTCAAGGAATGTGGAAGATATGTAAGAGGTGGATGGATTGGAAACAATGCTGAGTCATGAAATAGACAGGAAGTACAGCATGTGTGAGTTTCCTTTGAGTGAAGTGTTGAAAGATAGTAAGGGGGAGTGGGGAGTGTGATAGAGTTTGGAAAGTGGGTTTGTATGATAAAACTTTTTTGTTTATGCTTTTGTTTTTAAATGCTTTGGGGAGGGGGGTTTCAAGTTTCATCTTTTTTTTGTTCTTTTTACTAGCTTGAGTGATATAAGTGTTAAGAAGGCTCTGCTCCCCTTCACCCGAACTGGGTGCCTACAGCTGTAAATTGATACCAAGAGCAAGAAATCTAAAAAAAGCACAAAATTATTCCAAAGAAAGACACAATTAGAAGAGTAGTTGAAAACAGAGGAAGAGATAAGGCAAAGGACTAAGACAATAAGGAGAGAATGCAAAGCTGCCAGATTGCAGAGACAATAACACTTTATCAGGCTAATCTCACCCCTGTTCCTTCATACACAAAAGTAAATCCTGAATGGTGGCGATCTCAACACACTTCAGCAAAGAAGGTTCGACAGCTGTTGGAACAAAAACTAGGTGTTGATCTCTCCAATAGGATGATGGATATTGATGAAATAATACTGGCTGTTGCTGAGCAAGCTAACTCCCACTCTAAAGAAGTCTCAGAGACCATAGTTGGGAAAAATGAAGTATTTATGATAAAACAAAGTTTTATGAATACTTACCTGGCAGTTATATATATATAGCTATAGTCTCTATCGGTCCGGCAGATTTTTCGAAACTCGCAGCATACGCCGAGTGGTAGGTGTTCGGTTAGGTGGTCAACAACCCTTACAGGGTGGTACTTGGAATCATTCCCATTTTCTATTCCTCTGATCATCTCTTGCCCGACCTGTCTCCTGAGGGGAGGTGGGTGGGTCTTAAAATATATATATAACTGTCAGGTAAGTATTCATAAAACTTTGTTTTATCATAAATACTTCATTTTTATGAATAGGACTTACCTGGCAGTTATATATATATAGCTGATTCACACATTTGGAGGTGGGTGAAAGACAGCCAACATCGTTGGGAAACAACTAAAAGTTGTAGGCAATAACCTTGATTCCTTACCTGTTAAGGTAGCTGACTTCAAAGGTTCCTGCCTCTTGAGTCACTTTCCCTTAGGAGCGCCAGCCAGGATGAGACCTGTTATGCTGAAACAACTCACTAGAGACTGTCAAACGGGGCGAGACCAACGTGACTAGACTTCTGCACTACCTATTTCCCTTTCAATTCTCTGCAACCTTACTCAACTCAACCACCTAACCTTGCAGACTAGATATCTTACCTATCTAGCTAGACTGAGAGTGCTGTTTCAACCAGACAATTCCTCAGACAACCATAAAAACACAGACCCCAAATGAAGGTATATACTAAGGTTATGGTTGAGGGGAGGTAGTAACTCCTTTACCCAATAACGAAGACGTAGCTACGTATGGGCCCAAAGTGTAATACTTCTCGTAATCGACTCTTACCTCTCTGAGGTAATGCGAAGCGAATACAGAGTTGCTTCTCCAAAATGTTGAGTCCATTATTTGTCTAACTGACATGTTTTTCTGATATGCCAATGACGTTGAAATAGCCCTCACCTCGTGGGCCTTCACTTTTAAGATGCCGAAGTTCTCCTCCTCACATAAGAGGTGAGCTTCTCTTATGGTCTCCCTCAAGAAGAATGACAATGCATTCTTCGAGAGGGGCCTATGAGGATCCTTAACAGAACACCATAAAGCACTGGAAGGTCCTCTTAAATTCTTAGTACGTGCCAAATATGCCCTGAGGGCTCTCACTGGGCAGAGGAGTCTCTCCTCCTCTCGACCCACTAAACTTGTGAGGTTAGGAACCTCAAAAGTCCTCGGCCAGGGTTTGGATGGGTTCTCATTCTTAGCGAGGAAGTCGAGCCCTAAAGAACATACTGCACCGTCTTGATTGAAGCCTACCTGCTTCTAAATTGCCTGATTCTCGCTGACCCTTTTTGCTATGGCTAGAGCCATCAGGAATAAAGTTTTCTTCGTCAAATCTCTAAGGGTCGCTTGCGAGATGGGTTCGAACTTCCTGCCGCATAAGAACTTCAAAACCACATCCAAATTCCAAACCGGAGGTCTTACCGTGTGCTTAGTTGTTTCAAACGACTTCAAGAGATCCTTCAAGTCTGTATCTTGAGATAAATCCATGCCTCTATGCCTAAAACGGCCGAAAGCTTGCTTCTGTATCCTTTTATGGTGGACACGGCCAGCTTAGATTCCTGCCACAGGAATAGGAGAAAATCAGCAATCTGACTCACAGAGGTAGAGGTTGAGGACACGTTGTGTCGTTTACACCAAGATCTAAAGACCTCCCACTTCGATTGGTAGACTCTCTGAGAAGATACCCTCCTCACTCTTGCAATCGCTCTCACAGCTTGCGCTGAAAAGCCTCTCGCTCTGGCAAGCTTCTCGATAGTCTGAATGCAGTCAGTTGTAGAGCGAGGTTGTTTTGATGATACCTCTCGAAGTGGGGCTGTTTGAGAAGCTTTGGACTTGGAGGAAGGCTTCTTGGAAAGTCCACTAGCATTTCCACTACCTCTGTGAACCACTCTCTTGCTGGGCAGAATGGAGCTACCAGGGTCATCCTCCCTGTCTCGAGAAGAGCGAACTTCTTGATAACAAGGTTGATGATCTTGAACGGAGGGAACGCATAAGTGTCCATCCCCGTCCAGTCCATCAAGAAGGCGTCTACTACTCCTATTGCTTCCCTGTGCGGGACCAGGGAGCAGTAGTTGGGGATTCTCTTGTTCAGGTTGGAGGCGAAGAGATCTATTGAAGGCCTCCCCCATAATTTCCACAGCTCCTGGCAAACTTGAAGATTGAGGGTCCATTCTGTGGGAAGAACTTGCCCTTTCCTGCTGAGCATGTCTGCTCTTACATTCTTCTGTCCCTGCACAAATCTTGTTAAAAGATTTACTCCATTCTCCTTTGCCCACAGAAGGAGTTCTCTTGCTGTCTCGTACAGGGACAGAGAACGAGTTCCTCCTTGCTTTTTTATGTAAGCCAAGGCCGTGGTATTGTCCGAGTTGACCTCCACTACTCTCCCCGAGACAGCATCTCTGAAGGCTTTCCAAGAGCCCGAGACCTCCCTGCTCCCCAGTGTTGCTCCCCAACCTGACTCCGAAGCGTCTGAGAACAACACTAGGTCTGGGTTCTTCCTGTACAGGGAGATTCCTTCCCCCAACTTCGCAGGATCCAGCCACCAACTCAGATGTTCTTTGATGTCTGCTGGAATGGGAAAGGAAAAGGAGTCCTCCTGATTCTTCCTGTCCCAGACTCTTGAAAGGAAGTGCTGCAGAGGTCTGAGATGCAACCTTCCGAGGGAGACAAACTGCTCGAGCGAGGAGAGGGTGCCAAGCAAACTCATCCAATCCCTCGCCAAGCACTTCTCTCTCCCCAGAAATAGTTGCACTTTCTCGAGGCACTTGTTTTGCCTCTCTTGGGAGGGAAAAGCCCGAAAAAGAACTGAGTCCAGAACTATCCCCAAATAAAGAATCGTCTGACTCGGCTCGATCTGGGACTTTTCCTTGATGATGATCAGACCCAGCTCCTGGGTCATCAGAAACGTCTTCCTCCAGACACTTGCTCTTCGATTGCAACCTTATCAACCAGTCGTCCAAGTATAGGGATACCCTTATCCCTTCTTGATGAAGCCATCCAGCCACGTTTGACATTACTCTGGTGAAGACTTGAGGAGCCGTGCTGAGGCCGAAACAAAGGGCTCTGAACTGGAAGCACCTGTTCTGAACTACAAACCTTAGGAATTTCCTTGAAGTCGAGTGGATGGGGATATGAAAGTAGGCGTCTTTTAAGTCGAGAGACACCATCCAGTCCCCTGGACGGACTGCTGCCAGCACCGACTGAGTCGTCTCCATAGTAAACTTGGTCTTCTCTACAAAGACGTTCAGTGCGCTGACATCTAGAACGGGTCTCCATCCACCCGAGGTCTTGGGTACTAGAAGCAGGGATTCTAGTTCCAGTACAGGTTCTATGGCTCCCTTTTCCAGCATCTGGTCTACTAGATCTAGGAGCGCCTCTTGTTTCACAGCGTTCGAGTATTGAGCCACCAAGGCTCTTGGGGTTCTCGAAAGTGGTGGCTTTTACAAGAAAGGGATCTTGTAACCCTCCCTGATGACTGAGAGGGACCAGGCGTCCGCCCCCCTTTTTTTCCAGGCCTGCCAAAAGTATGACAGCCTTGCTCCTACTGCTGTCTGGAGGACTTGTGTTTCACTTCCTAGAGCGGGGTCTAAACGTTCTCCTGCTCGCTCTACCGCCTGTCTCTTGTCTTCTTCCCCTGAAGTCCGTCCTGGTAGGAGCTCTACCTCGAAAGGGCTGCATAACCTTCTTCTCCTCCTTCTTTGCAGATGATTGGCCTACCGGCAGACCCTTCCTTACGGAGCGAGTCAGAAGATCTTGAGTGGCCTTTTGCGTAAGGGAATAGGTAATATCTCTAACCAGCGACTGAGGAAACAGATATTCCGAGAGAGGGGCGTAAAGGAGTTCTGCCTTCTGTGCAATCGTAACCCCTTTTGTCGCGAAGGAGCATAGCAGAGCCCTCTTCTTCAAAACCCCCGCTGTAAACAGGGAAGCCATCTCGTTTGCTCCATCCCTAAGAGCCTTATCCATACAGGCCATAATACTGTTTAAGTCCTCCATTCCTGTGGCTTGTATGGGTTTTCCTGGCCAGAGCACCAAGAGCCCAGTCCAAGAAGCTGAATACTTCGAAAGACCGAAATATTCCTTTGATGAGGTGGTCTAGTTCCGTCATGGACCACATCACCTTAGCGGAATTAAGGGCGTGTCTCCTGGAAGAATCTACAATCCCGGAGAAGTCCCCCTGGGAGGACGCAGGTACTCCCAGGCCAAGAGTTTCTCCAGTTTCGTACTACATTCCCGCCTTAGACGCAAGCTTAGCTGGAGGAAAAGAGGTGGTGGTCTTCACTGCTTGCTTTCGTTCTTTCAGCCAATCTTCGATCCTTGTTATCGCCTTACTTTGCTGAAATCGACAGCTTCATCTTGATGAAGGCTGACTGCTTCTGCGATTTTTTTCTTATAAACTGAGACTGGGGAGAACGGGGAGCAGCTGGTTTAAACTCCTCTACATACAGCTCGAGGAGGGAGCGAGAGAGAACCTTATAATCCGCCGCCACATTAGCAGGTTTATCTTCATCTTCCGAAATTTCTTCAAAGTCCAGATTTCCTTCTAACTCCTTATCCCTTTGGGTTGAAGGAACTAAGTCGGAAGTTCCTTGTTGCTCTGAATAGCTGTGAGCACATTCACTAAACTCTCCCTGATGCGCACCTGCGTCAGGAGAAAATTTCTGATTGTCGGAAGTATCCTGGCGTCGTGAAAAGGAAGCGTCCTTACTTCGGGAGGCAAAAGCGTCCTGGAGCCGAGAGACGGGTAAATCCTGAGCTCAATCACTTGCCGCGTCCTTGTATCGAGTGCTAGATGAGTCTCAATGTCGGGAGCTGGATGTGTCCTTCCGTTGAGAGCTGGATGCGTCCTGTCGTAGAACACTGGGTGCGTCTTTTCGCCGAGAGACGCATGCGTCCTGACGCCGCGGGCTGTATGCGTCCTGGCATCGAGAACTAGATGCGTCCTGCTGCCAAGAGCTGGTTGCGTCCTGACGTCCAGATCTGGATGCGTCCTGACGCACAGCGCTGGATGCGTCCTGTCCGCGAGCGCTGTATGCGTCCTGTCGTCCAACTTTAGCATCGTCCTGTCTGGCGAAGGTCTGTCGGGAACAAGAGCTGAAGTTTTCCCAGTGAGGAGCTTTGAAGGTGTCGTTGTGTCGAACGACAAAGTCCGCATCTCGGCGAAAGGAAGAAAATTCCTTACGTCTAGAGGATGGAGAGGCGAGGCGACGAGAGCTTGACTTATTGTGGCGTTGAGAGTCGGGAGAAGCAGACTGAACGGAGCCAGAAACTTCACGGTGTCGAGAGAGAGAAGGTTCTCCTGGAGAAGAGTGCCGTAACCTCCTTACATCACGCGAACAGTGCTGTACATAATCCTGAAAGGGAGAGGAACTCCGTTCCTTCTTACGTACTGCAGAACCTTCTGCAGGAGCTTCCTCCCTTGATCTCTTCACTGGCAGATTGTCATCTTTACGTCTGCCCGACTGGGGGGGAGGGCGGCTAAAAGCTTTCACTAGCGAAGTCAGCTGTTCCTGCATGACAGTCATGAAAGATCTCGCTACCGCTGCTGGGTCTAGCGGTTATGAAGGAGACGGGTGTCGAGTTATGCTGGAAGCAGGAGAAGGCTCTCTTGAAAATTCTCCGTAAGCCGAAGGGAGAGGAGATCTCTCCTCCCTCCATGCGTCCTGCGGAGAATTATCCTCTCTAGGTTTCGCCCTTTTCGCAGGCGAGGCGTTCTAGTTGTCGTCTGAAGGAAACGGTTCCGGGCTACTCTACCTGCTTGAAAGAGGAGAGCAATAACGAGTCTGCTCAGCTTGTTGCCTCCAACTTTGATTGATCGGCCTTGACTCCTCATACTGCCATCTGCGTCTTGGAGAGGGGCTCGGAGAAGACACTACCACTTCCGACACGCCTTTTCCGTGGCGGTCAAAAGCAGCCTGGGAAGACGCAACAGGACTGCTTGAGGCGACGGCTGACCGAGGATCAGCTCCTCTCACCCCCTTTGCGGTCATCGACGTACCTTCTCCCTTGGTCCTGGGAGCTTGGTAGAGGTCTTGACCTATGGGCATGACAGGATCGATCAGTTGCCACCTCCACTGCACTTTCACAAGCACTATCACTCATATCACCTGCACTCTTACCTTCCTTCAAGGCTGCAAGTTGATCCTTAAGGTCCTTCATCTCAGCCGCCATCTTGACGTACTGAGGGTCATCCAACGTAGCTACAGGTCCTGTCTCAGGCGCAGGAGCTACTACCTCAGGAGAAGGTTCTACTACTACAGGGGTCGAGGGATTAGAAAGGTCTACACTAGCATCACTCCCAGACTTAGATTTAGATTTAGAAGCCCTCCTTACTTTATCTAACTCCAATCTATGCACACAGCGTTTCATTTCCAACCATTACTTCTCATCCAAAACCTCGCATTCATTACATCTTTTATCTAAAGCGCATTCAAATCCCCTACACCCCAAACAAACAGTGTGAGGATCAACCGAAGCTTTCGGCAATCTCACCTTACACTCCTCATTCACACACACTCGAAACTGTTTCTGAGACATCGTAAATCAAAGAACAATCAAAAGAATAATCCAAAAAACAAGCCACAAAAGCGATTGCCAATCCACAGAATACGTCACCAATTATCAGCAGAAAAAACAGCGACACAGGGAAGCGAGCGAAAAACCCGACAGCGGACTAGCAACGATGTTGTCAGTCCAACAAGCAGAGATGATCTGAGGAATAGAAAATGGGAATGATTCCAAGTACCACCCTGTAAGGGTTGTCAACCACCTAACCGAACACCTACCACTCGGCGGTTGCCGCGAGTTTTGAAAAATCTGCCGGACCGATAGAGACTATAGCTATATATATATAACTGCCAGGTAAGTCCTATTCATAAAAAACTGTAGTACTGGGATTGATGAATTAGGTTGGGGTCATTTTGATAGCTGAGGGAGGATTGTGGATTAAGCTTAATGAATTAGGTCAAAGTTCTTTTCGGTGACTGTTGTCGATTAAGGTTGATGAATTGGGTCAAGGTTCTTTTTGATGGTCATTGCAGTTATTAAGATTGATAAATTAAGTTAAGTTTCAGTTCTGTAGGTTAAGAAATGTCAGAGTTTTATTTAGTAACCTCTAAATTTGTTTGCATCATCCTGCAACAATTGTGTAACAGAAAATGCCCATACACTATGGACCATCCATTCCATTTTGCACCACTGACATACCAACCACTTGCTCCCCAAAACAACACCCAACCTTATGGCAGGTCTAAGGATAGGAGAGACTGTCTCATCTAGAGCTTCCTCTCTTCCCCATCCAATTCCACCTTCCGACATGGAGGGGATGAAAGGAATGGAAAGACTGACCTCCCCCTTCCCATCCTTTTCCATGAGGAGCTGCACTGCTCTGTTGTTGATACTTTGGCCTGGTGGAGAGCGGGATTCTAATGTGAACATGTGAGATAGCTAGTGACTTTCCTCTTAGGATAGTTAAGTATATCTTAGTTTTACCAGATCACTGAGCTGATAACACCTCTCCTAGGGCTGGGCCAAAGGATTAGATATCTTTACATGGCTAGGAACCAATTGGTCACATAGCAATGGGACAGTAGTGAGGAGGGCCCACTTCTCAATACATCCAGCTGAAAGTAGTGAAAAGGGTCCAGAAGTGGGCTGCTCCGCCAACTTAACCAGCTATTGACTGAGCTCTGTTTCTGGAGTAACAACATGTGGACATTCCCCCTCTTCATAATCCCCCTCTTCATAATGACATGGCCACACATGGGATAAATGCTTGGCCACATAGGATCAGCCTTACCCAAAGGGCTATGTATTCCTTCAAGGAGTAGCACTTCATGGCTGGTACAAATTCCTTCATCTTCTTCAACCAGGCTCCTTGATACCTATCCAGCCAGGAGATGGCTCTCAATGGCCCTACCTAGTATCAACTCCTGGTCTATTATCTATGTGCTGGTGAACTTCGTGCTCAAAGTCCTAGGTAAGGTATGGGCATCCTCCAGTATATTATACTACTTGGCATGGCAGGGAAACAGTGGGGGAACACCTTCTACAACATGAAGAAGGCCAAGGAGCCTTCTTTTCCTGCTACTAGGCTACTCATCTCCTTCAAGATGCCTATAATCAACAGGGGCCAGGGATGCCACACTGTTTACTTCATTTTAGGAAGGCTATCTACCATGTGTTCCAGATATAAGATGCTGAAGTGTTCCTCCAGTATGACATCATGTCCTCGTACATCCAATTTCCTCTGATGATAGGACATCTCCAAGATCTGCCTTGCCAGCATGACTGGCAACTTCTCCTGGTCCTAACAGCGCTATCTCATCTTGACAACTGATGTCAGGAGTGATGTGAGGAGGAGCAGATTCCCACTCTGTCCTGTTTTTCCCTCAAGGTGGGTCGTCTCTGTGCTCTGCTTTTCAAGCAAGATGGAATTACTGTACTACTGGTGGAGTATCAGGATGAGTCCCTCCAGTGGTCGTGTCGGTGACTGTGCGATCCGTCGAGAAGTAGGACAAACTCCTCCTCCTCTCAAGCAGCTCTTCTGTGGTGATGCCTCTCTCCTCCTGAAAGTCGGCCTCAGCCAGACTCTCTCCCACCTCGTTGAGGCCGGTTCTGCTGATAACAAGGGCCTGTAGGAGGGGGCTGACTCTTGCTAGCGGGAATCTCCATCCCGAACGGCCAATTAATCAACAGGTCTGCTCTTCCACTCTCTGGTTCTTGACTGGTTAGGAAGGACTGTAAAGTGAATCCGCTTGCCACTCACCAGGTTCACTATTGGACACCATCACGCTGTCGTCCTGCTCTCGGTGGTTTAGGTGTTGCCAGAGTTCTTGCTAGGCATCTTTTGCTTCCTTCTACCTGTCAATTTGGAGGGAGGAAACAGATTTTCAGTATGTCATGGAGATGGGGGTGGTCTTCTCCATCACTTCTTGTATTTTCCTATTTTCCCCACTCCTGCAAGAAATGCACACTGAATGGGGATCTACTGCTAATGAAGACATGATCTTACTGCAGGGCTTTTTCCTGCCTACAAACCAATGTACTACAGGCTTACCATTTTCTTCATCATGGTGCAATAAATGCCATGGTAGGAGTGAAGAAAAATAAGTGGTCAGCACTTTTCACCAAGGGGACTTACAGGTACGTGTCCCCAATTGAAAAACAAAGATTTACTATTTCAAACACAGAATGACAGGGAAATTACTCACTAAATGCACACTTTACATCTACTTTATTCACTAAACAAGGAGGGGACACCCTTTAACAACACTTAACGTCACCATAGGTCTAGCATTAGGATTTTGTTTTTTCAAAGACAATTCAGTAACAGCCGAAGTGCATCAAGTGTTGGAGCACATCAAATAGGTACTAAGGGTAATAGGCTATAGAAGTCTCTCGAAGCTTAACACAAGCTAACATTTACTAAGGGCTAAAACTAAAGTAAACCTTTAGTTGATGAAAACAGCACAACAGCTAACTCAAGGCAAAACTTCCTAGCTTAAGGGGGCCGGCCGGCTAATGCCCTTTTTTAAGGACAGGACTTCGATATTCATACCACTTAATAAGGTGACTTGGGACATCTCCAAACCGCATATGATTTTCGCCTCTGACCTTCGGTTTTGTGACGCCAGGGCGATTTACCCCGAAAATAACCATTTTTCAAATTCTATCTCCTCCCTTGATATTTAATATTAAGGCCTGGGATTACTACCATATATAGACCTGATGTAGACCTCCAATCGAATGAAGAGTTTTTTTTCTAAAAGTAATTTTTTTGCTAGATATGAATTTTTCAATATGGTAAAAAAATAAACCCTATAAATCAGGAGAAAAAAATTTATTAAAAAAATACGAAACAAAAATTGGAAAAAAGGGCTTGATTTGATTGTTCTAATATGTCTTTCTGAGTTATATACCAAATTCCAATGTTATAGCTTTAAAACTAAGTGAGAAGATAGATTTTGAAGGTCAATAAGTATAGTTTTGAGATACGGGCGTTCAAAGTTTTCCTTCGTATTTCTATAAAGACAATGTTAATAAATAATGATTATTATGAATGTATATTTCTTTTTTGTGTATTAATAAACCAAAACTGCTTGAGGCAAGATGGGGGCACTCCTTCCTACGCAATTCTCTCTCTCCCCTTCACTAACTCGGCTTATTACAGCGAATTTTCTTCTTCTGTATGTTAGCGAGATGTTTTCCTTGTATTTTCCTTTTTGGCATGATGAAATTCTTGCCCGAAACAAAGATAAACAAACGTAAAATGGAAGAGAATGTCAAGAGGTGAAACTCGAAGGCGTACTCTTTTTTTTACAAAGACAATTTAATAAATCATGATTATTGTGAATTTCATATTCCATTTTGGGTATTGAAAAACCAAAACTTTGTTATCATAAATGAAGATCTCTTTGCTCAAAGATCGTAGCCTTGGGCATAGTGTGACGTGTGCTGTCAAGCAAGACGGGGGCGTTACTAAGCAACCCTCCCCTCTCTCTTCACTAACTACGCATATATTATGATATTCTGTAATAATACTCGAGTGATTTTTCTTCGTCTGTATGTTAGCGAGATGTTTTCCTTGTCTTTTTCTCATTGGCATGATGAAATTCTTGTCGAAACATACATAACCATACGTAAAAGCGGGCGAATGGCAGAGGTGAAAAGGAACGTGTAGACTACTTGAAGTCTGTGATCGCACTAAATCAGGACTGGACTTGGTAGCTGAGCCTGAAGTCTCCTTCTCGACTCGGGGAATGTCTACAGATGCCATTTCTCCCAATTTCTTTGACAATAATTATCAAAATTTACGATAATAGAAGAAATATTGCATTTTCTTGTACGGATCAATGTTTTAGGCTTATTGAGTTACGATAACTAATTACCCTGTAACTACGAAAGTAAGAGGAATTTTGACGAAATATTTCGTATACGTACTCTCAATTACCATATGAAGCTCCATGAATTTTTTCATGACTTTGCATTTTTTGCCCTATACCACCATATATAGGGGTTCCGGCCGGCCCCCTTAAAGAAAAGGCATAAGAGCAATCAAGCAAAGAGTAAATATGAAGGCAAGACTTACTTCAATTACTTACCCACAGTGAATCAGAATGTAAATTAGTAATGAAATTAATGGGAGAATACTTGAAGCTAATTAGCCAACTGATTTTATCTTGATAATTATATAAACAAGAAAACCAACTAGCACTAATATATATTGAATGGGAATAGCTGCAAACCTAAACCTTTATTCAAGGGCAAAATCAGAACTGGTCTGTCTGGTTCTAACAAAAGTAATGGCAGTACTCACAAAGTGTCATGCAACCCCCTCCTGATAGTAAGGCATCCAAACTATTGCAAAGGAAGAAAATACAATACAGTACATATTGCAATGGATGATATTGTATTATATTTATGGTGTTTTTACATTGCATGGAACCAGTGGTTATTCATCAACAGGACCAACGGCTTTAAGTGACTTCCGAACCAAGTCACAATGGACGATGATGGATGAAAGACAGGAGTAACAATGCATTCCTCAACAAAAATCCAAAATATAAGAGAATCTTGAGAGGACTTTAAATATGATCACTGTATTTGAAGAATGGCTGAATGCTTCTGAAGACTCCAAACATGACTTTTGGCAAAATGCTATTTTCAGATGAACAAGGTCTGAAGTGTTTGAGCCGAATTTGTAGTATAAGCTATGGTTAATTATAATTAATGGGTTTGAGGTAACACAAAATGCATTTTTCTTTACAAGTATACAAACTTGAGCACATTTCTTTCCTTTAGTGAATTTTCACTATAAAAACAAAAAATTTTCTTAAAAAGAGTTTCATATGACAAATACTACAGGATTTAAAAAATACTAGGTATATAGATTTATATACATTTATGTAAGTTATACTTATATATTTTATCAAAATAGAAGTATAACTTACATAAATGGGCCAAGATTGAAGTAATGTACTTACTTGTACACTGGGGAATTTACTTCTTTTGCATTTATTGCACCTCAAAACTGTCACCGACAAATGCTTACTATACTGAAAAGAAAAATACATACAACAATTTAAAACGGAGGGTACCAAAAATTAATATGAGCAGCAATTTCTAGTGCTATATTTATATAGTGAACCATCATTAATAACCAAAAATAATCAACTTTGTAATGTACAGTAAACAAAAACCTGTACTTTTACAAGTGCCTTATTCCCAGCATATAGTCCACAATCCTTATTACACAGAACTGGTAGGTCAAACCTAGTCCATAATCCAAATTGTCTCATTAACATGGTTTACTTACCAAATGAGTTATTGTATCATTATATGAGAGTAAACCTTTCCCACACCCAAAAATATATTGTGTAAAATTACTTGATAATAATACAGGCAGTCCTCAGTTATTGGCGATCAGGTTTTATAACACTCAGGGAATTATGGCACCATAATGGGCAAGTTTCAGTTATGAGAGCCATAAGGCTCTAATAATAGAGTTATGGTCCCATAACATGCCTTACAGAGGTGCCATTCATCAGTTATCAGTGCCATTAAGGGAGCTGGCTGGCTAATGCCCTTTTTTAAGGACAGGACTTTGACATTCATACCACTTAACCCTCTTACGCCGATTGGACGTATTAAACGTCGAGTCAAAATGTCTCCCGTATGCCGATTGGACGTATCATACGTCGGCTCAAAAAAGTTTTTTTAAAAATTCGCGGAAAAATACTTATAGGCCTACCAGCCGAAAACTTTTGTATCACGCGCCTTGGGGGATGCTGGGAGTTCACGGATCAAGGCGTTGTTTTGTTTACAATCGCTACGCAGGCGCGCAAGCGCGAATTTCTTTCTTATTGCACTAAAAAGTATCAGTGACACATCTCGGAAATTATTTCGTCACTTTGACATAATTATTGCACCATTTTAAATTATCCTTTACATGAAGTATTATATATGAAAATGTGCGCAATTTCATGCACAATACAACTAAAAAATACTCATGATTGTAGCTTTTATCAATTTTGAAATATTTTCATATAAATAACGATAAGTGCAAAAATTACAACCTTCGGTCAACTTTGACTCTACAGAAATGGTCGAGAAACGCAATCGTAAGCTAAAATTCTTATATTATAGTAATATTCAATCATTTGCCTTCATTTTGCAACAAATTGGACGTCTCTAGCACAATATTTCGATTTATGGTGAATTTATGAAAAAACTTTTTCCTTACTTTCGTGCGATAACTCTTCCGATAAATTTTTTCGTGCGATTGTCCTAATGTTTGCACCCTTTTAAATTTGCCGTTACATAAAGTTTTATATATGGAAATGTGCGCAATTTCATGCACAATACAAAAAAAAACAACCCATGGTTGTAGCTTTTATCAGTTTTGAAATATTTTCATATAAATAACGTTAAGTGCAAAAATTTCAACTTTCGGTCAGCTTTGACTCTACCGAAATGGTCGAAAAACGCAATTGTAAGCTAAAACTCTTATATTCTAGTAATATTCAATCATTTACCTTCATTTTGGAAGTCTCTAGCACAATATTTCGATTTATGGTGAATTTATGAAAAAAAAAAAATTACGTTCGCGCGGTAACTCTTCCGAAAAAATCAGAATTTTTTTGTGCGATTGTCGAAATGTTTGCACCATTTAAAATTAGCTGTTACATAAAGTTTTATATATGAAAATGTGCGCAATTTCATGTAGAATACAACTAAAAATGATTGAAGGTTGTAGCTTTTCTCTTTTTTTGAAATATTTGCATATAAATCACGATAAATAGAAAAAAAACCACGTTCGGTCAAATTTGACTCTACCGAAATAGTTGAAAAACGCAATTGTAAGCTAAAACTCTTACGGCCTAGTAATATTCCGTCATTTTTCTTCATTTTGAAACAAATTTGAAGTCTCTAAAACAATATTGTGATTTATGGTGAATTTTTGAAAAATATATTTACCTTCACTCCGCGCGCCGATTCGCGGCCGCAAGTCTCCGAAATACGTACATGGCATTATCCTAATATTTGCTCCTTTTCATATTAGCCTTTTTATAGAGTTTCATATATCAAAATGTGCGCAAATTCATGAAGAATACAATAAAAATAATATAAGGTTGTAGCTTTTTCCATCTTCGAAATATGTGCATATGAAAAAATATATATATTAAAATTTCGACATTCGGTCAAATTTAACTCGTCCGAAATGGTCGAAATCTGCAATTCTAATCTAAAACTCTTACAGTATCGTAATATTCAATCATTTGTCTTAATTTTGAAACAAATTGGAAGTCTCTAGAACATTATTTAGAATTACGGTGAATTTTTGAAAAAAATATTTTTTTGCGTCCGCGCGTTACGAATTCGTACATCATTTTGTGATAATATTTTTCCGGTGTTGCTTTTATTGTTTTACAATGTATTATATATCAAAATGATCGCAATTTAGTGTACAATACAACGCAAAAAAAAGTAACTGGTTAGCTTTGACCGTTTTCTGCACAGCGTGATTTGAATACAATTATGTATGAATTTTTTTTTTTCGCTACCATATATTGCATTATTTACATATGATAATGATATTATTTTTCATTTCTGATGGTTGCATTCTAAACTTCAGGCAATGACAAAAAAAGGAGCCAAAAATGAACTCTTAATCTTCAAAAGTACGCGCGCTGTAATTTTTTGAAAAAATTATTTTTTCCACTTCCGCGCTCACTCCAAACCAGGCCCGGCATACGGGAGACGTTTTGATTTTTAGGGCTCCGGCGTAAGAGGGTTAATAAGGTGACTTGGCAAATCTCCAAACTGCATATGATTTTTGCCTCTGACCTTTGGTTTTGTGACAACAGGCTGATTTATCCCAAAAATAACCATTTTTAAAATTCTCTCCTCCCTTGATATTTAATATTACGACTTGGGATTATTACCATATATAGACATGATGTAGTCCTCCAATCAAAAGAAGATTTTTTTTTTTATCATTTTTTTGCTAGATATGATTTTTTTCATTATGGTGAAAAAATAAATCCTATAAATCAGGAAAAAAAAAATGTTAGAAAAAAAAAATTGGATAAAAGGGCTTCACTTGATTGTTCTATAATGTCTTTCTAAGTTATATACCAAATTTCAATGCTATAGCTTTAAAACTAAGGGAGAACATAGAATTTGAAGGTCAATAAGTAGAGTTTTGAGATACGGGAGTTCAAAGACAATGTTAATAAATAATGAGTATTATGATTTTACATTTCTTTTTTGGGTATTAATAAACCAAAACTATGTTATTTATCATAATTTAATCATAAATGAAGATCCCTTTGCTCATATATCGTAGCCTGGGGCACTGCATCAGGAAAGATGGGGCACTCCTTCCTATGCAACTCTCTCTCTCTCTCCTTCACTAACTTGGCTTATTACAGCAAATTTTCTTCTTCTGTATGTTAGCGAGATTTTTGCTTGTCTTTTCCTCTTTGGCATGATGAAATTTTTGCAGAAACAAGCTAAACAGATGTAAAAGCAAGAGAATGTCAGAGGTGAAACTTGAACGTGTAGTACTCAATTTTTACCAAGACAATGTTAATAAATCATGATTATTATGAATTTCATATTCCTTTTTGGGTATTAATAAACCAAAACTGTTATTTATCATAAATGAAGATCCCTTTACTCAAAGACCGTAGCATGGGGCACTGCGCGATGTGTGCATCAGGCAAGACGGGGCATTCCTTACTACGCACCCCTCCCCGAGCCCCGCCCTCTCTCTCTTTACTATGTTAATATCGCGGATATTATGATATATCCTGAACTCATATTAGGGCGAATTTTCTTCTTCTCTATGTTAGTGAGATGTTTTGCTTCTTTTCCTCTTTGGCAAGATGAAATTCTTACCGAAACAGTAAACAGACGTAAAAGCAAGCGAATGTCAGAGGTGAAACTCGAACGTTTACCATCTTTCCTGTTTCCGCTCGCTCTGAAGGCTGGTAGCTCCTGTGAATCATGGAATCTCTACAGATGCCATTGCTCACAATTTCTTTGACGATAATGATCAAAATTTACAGTAAAAGAAGAAATATTGCATTTTCTTAAACAGATCAATGTTTTTGGCTAATTGAGTTATGTTTACTAATTACCCTGTAACTACGACAGTAAGAGGAATTTTGACAAAATATTTTGTAAACGCATTCTCCATTGCCATACGAAGCTTCACGAATTTTTCACGACTTTGCACTTTCACCCTATATGTATCCCCCATATATAGTACCGGCCAGCCCCCTTAACTGGAACTTGGCGTCATAAATCCCCGATTTTCGGTTAAAGGCGGTTTTCGCTTGTCAGCACCCCGCAGAGAACAGAACCCTCGCCAATAACCGAGGACTGCCTGTAATCACTTTACCTCTCATGCTATACACTGCAAATGGCTTCAGTGAAATTCTGCTACTCATGCCTTTTCTGTGGTCTGCCTTCCACAAATCTCCAGCTTCCCTTCCCATAGTTCTCATCCAAGCAGGCCTGGGTCTTTCAACTCTTCTACTGCCCAAGCCATATACCTTTCATCATTGTCTCAACTACACTTGGAGCTTTCATAATTTCCACTATGGTATGATTTCTCAATCTATCTTGTCATCTGACTCCTACATTCTTCCTAAATTTTTATTTCCCCTAAAGTTTTATTTCCAAATTAAGAAAATCTTTAAATTTTCACTGTAATACCATAATTCATGTTCGTACAACAATACAGACCGTACTAAACTAACATGTACAGTAATCTTTCTTTTTCTCTTGGTAGACATCACATCTTGGGGGTTTTGAAGAGAACAAACAGTAGGCTGTCGAGATGAAAGAAAGGCCATTGATTCATACACAGAGGTGGTGATTGACCCTTTAACGCCGATTGGACGTATTAAACGTTGACAAAAATTGTCTGTTGGGTGCCGATTGGACGTATGGTATGTCGACGAAAAAAAAAGTTTTTTAAAAATTTGCAAAAAAATAGTTAAAGGCCTACTAGGCAAAAACTTTTGAATCACACACCTTGGGGGATGCTGGGAGCTCACGGATCAAGGCGTTGTTTTGTTTACAATCATTACGCAGGCGCACAAGCGTAAATTTCTTTCTTCTCGCACTAAAAAGCATCAGCGACACATCTCAGAAATTATTTCATCACTTTGACATAATTTTTGCACCATTTTATATTAGCCGTTACATGGAGTATTATACATGAAAATGTGCGCAATTTCATGTAGAATACAACAAAAAATAACTCATGGTTGTAGCTTTTATCAGTTTTGAAATATTTTCATATAAATAACGATAACTGCCAAAATTTCAACCTTTGGTCAACTTTAACTCTACGGAAATGGTTGAAACACGCAATTGTAAGCTAAAACTCTTACATTCTAGTAATATTCAATCATTTACCTTTATTTTGCAACAAATTAAAAGTCTCTAGCACAATATTTCGATTTATGGAGAATTTATGAAATAAACTTTATGCTTGCGTCCGTGCGGTAACTCTTCCGAAAAAATCATAAATTTTTTTGTGCGATTTTCGTAATGTTTGCACCATTTTAAATTAGCCGTTACATAAAGTTTTATATATGAAAATGTGCGCAATTTCATGTAGAATACAACAACAAAACAACCCATGGTTGTAGCTTTTATCAGTTTTGAAATATTTCCATATAAATAACGGTAAATAGAAAAAATTTGTCCTTCGGTCAACTTTAACTCGACCAAAATGGTCGAAAACTGCAATTGTAAGCTACAACACTTACAGTCTACTAATATTCAATCAATTACCTTCATTTTGTAACAACAGGAAGTCTTTAGCACAATTTTTATATTTATGGTGAATTTTTGAAAACAGCTTTTTTTTACGGCCGCGCGTTACAAATTCATGCATCATTTTGTGATAATATTTTCTCTGTATTGCCTTGATCGTTTTACAAAGTCTCATATACCAAAATAATCTCAATTTAGTGTACAATAAAACAAAAAAACTTAACTCGTTAGCTTTAACCGTTTTGCTCACAGCGCGTTTTGTATACAATTATATATGAAAATTTTTTTTCGTGCTGTCATATATCCCAATATTTATATATGATAATGATTTTTTTTTCTCATTTCTGACGGTTGCATACTAAACTTCAGGCAATGACAAAAAAAGAAGCTAAAAATGAACTCTTAATCTTCAAAACTAAGCGTGCTGTGATTTTCTTAAAAAAACATTTTTTCCGCTTCGGTGCTCACTCGCGAACGCCGCCGGCATACGGGAGACAATTTTTAAAATACCGCTTCGGCATTCAAGGGTTAAGTGGTACAAAGGGTGAAAAATGAACATATTCACAAATCCAGTTATCAGACTACAGTATCAACAATTTTGAAGAAAAATCAGGATACGTAACCCGTGACCAAAGCAATGAACTGGATCCATCCACAAAATTGGAACTAGTAATGAGTGCATGGAAGGAAGATCAGATTCAAGGAAAAAGAACTCTAACCCTTTATGCACTGTAGGCAAAGAGTAGAATTCTATTTCATACTTTCAAAGAGTGCTCCCGAGATGTTAAGAATCTGCGGCAAGTACTGATTAACGAAGATTCTTTCATAATTTTTGAGTGACTGGAGAAGCAGTGAGAGCTGATGAGGTTATAGCTCAAAAGTTTGTTGAATGAATAGATTAAATAATTTGGGAAGAAGAGTTATAAGCTGTGCATTTTCAATGTAAATATGACAGGACTGGTCTGGAAATTGCTGCAAGCACACATGTACAACCACAACGAGGCTAAGAGCATGCTTGGACTTATTATTATTGAAAATATATTCAGAAATTGAACCCTATTCATATGGAACAAGCCCAAAGAGGTCAGTGACTTGAAATTCAAGCTTCAACAGAATATGGTGTTCATTCGAAAGAAGTAACAGAAGCTGATGAGAAATACAAAAAAAGGAGATAAGTTATTACAAAAACAGATAAATTAACAAACTGTACAAGTTGAATTGTACAGGGAGTCCCCAGTTATTGGCGGTCTCGGTTATTGACACTCCAGTTTTATGGGGCTTCTCTAGCGCCAAAATGCACTGATAAGCAGCAATTTTCGCTCATCATCAAGGCGTCAGAATGGAAGCCTACCCGATAACGGGGGACTGCCTGTATCAACCCTTTAATGCCAATTGGACGTATTAAACGTCAACATGAATTGTTTGTTGGGTGCTGATTGGACGTATGGTACGTCGATAAAAAAGTTTTTTAAAAAATTCACGGAAAAATACTTATAGGCCTACCAGGTGAAAACTTTTGAATCACACACCTTGGGGGATGCTGGGAGCTCACGGATCAAGGCGTTGTTTTATTTACAATCATTACGCAGGCGCGCAAGCGCGAATTTCTTTCTTGCCGCACTAAAAAGTATCAGTGACACATCTCAAAAATTATTTCATCACTTTGACATAATTTTTGCACCAATTTAAATTAGCCGTTACATGGAGTATTACATATGAAAATGTGCGCAATTTCATGTAGAATACAACAAAAAAATACTCATGATTGTGTAGCTTTTATCAATTTTGAAATATTTTCATATAAATAACAATAAATGCCTAAAATTTCAACCTTCGGTCAACTTTGACTACCGAAATGGTTGAAAAACGCAATTGTAAGCTAAAACTCTTATATTCTAGTAATATTCAATCATTTACCTTCATTTTGCAACAAATTGGAAGTCTCTAGCACAATATTTTGATTTATGGTGAATTTATGAAAAAAACTTTTTCCTTACGTCCGCACGGTAACTTCTTAAAAATCAAAAATTTTTTTGTGCAATTGTCGTAATGTTTGCACCATTTTATATTAGCCGTTACATAAAGTTTTATATTTAGAAATGTGTGCAATTTCATATACAATACAACAAAAAACAACCCATGGTTGTAGCTTTTATCAATTTTAAAATATTTTCATATAAATAACGATAAGTGCCAAAATTTCAACCTTCGGTCAACTTTGACTCTACCAAAATGGTCAAAAAATACAATTGTAAGCTAAAACTCTTATATTCTTGTAATATTCAATCATTTACCTTCATCTTGCAACAAATTGGAAGTCTCTAGCACAATATTTTGATTTGTGGTGAATTTATGGAGAGAGAAAAAAAAAAAAAAAAAAAAAAAAAAAAAAAAAAAAAAAAAAGCATTTTCCTTACGTCTGCGCTGTAACTCTTCCGAAAAAATTCAAACATTTTTTCGTGCGATTCCTAAAACATATCCACCCTATACAAGATTCTGAAGTTTATATATAAGTTCCTTGTAATTCAATAAACTGAGAGTAGCACTAAAATCTATTTTAATTACTCTGCACTCAAGACCCTTATCCAGCTAAGAATCCTTTTGAGTCTACATAGTACGTACTTACAGTGGTCCCCCCGTATTCGCGGGGGATGCGTACCAGAACCCCCCGCGAATAGTTAGAATCCGGGAATGTTTGGAACCCCCTCCAAAAATACTCATAAAACTTAGCTATCCTTAACATGCTAACACCAAAGTAGCTAAAAAGACCATCCTTCATCAAATATACATAAAACGTCCTATTATGGTTCATATTAATCTTTGAAATATTATTAATATTGTTTCAAAGTAAATCTTATATTTTATGGTTATACATAAATACGTACATACGTATTATGTATGTACTGCATGACTTAGTTACGTATGTGAAAATAATTCAGTCCCCCCATAAGTATTCAGTCATGCACGCTTTCTTTCATACTGTTACTATTTGAGACATCCATTTTCTTTTTACAAGGGAAACAAATGTATGTGAAATCACAAGCGATAGAGAGAAAGAACAAAATTTGTATGAACATTAAATAATTGTTTTACGCTAGTACAACATATGTAAACCGGGTACTCACCAGTGATGAATGTTGATTAAAGATGATGATGATGAATTAGCCATGCAGTCCAATGAATGACGATGAAGATATGACTGCACAGCTAAGCAGAGGAGTTACATATCCTCTGAGGGCACCTCTTCACCTTCAGGAGGCGCTTTGGGAGGCAGTGACTCAGGCAATTTGGGAGGCACTTCTTCAGGCGATTCAAGAGGCACTAGTTCCGACGATTTGGGAGGCTTTGGAGGGTCTTTCTTCGTTCGTGTGATGAACATTGTGATTGGCAACTGCTGCCGTTGCTTCTTCATGGTGGTGAGAGCTTGATTATAGGGCTCCAATGCTGTGTCTAGAATATTAGAAAACTTCAAGGAACGCTCCATGTAAGGATCCCATGTTGCGACAAACTCCTGGAGGTCGTTTACCATTTTTTTAACTTGGGACAGGCGTTCCAAAGTCAGGCCCTCCTCCTCCTCCTCCTGATCCTCTCCTGAACCTGGAGTGTCTTCTTCCTCGCTGGCGGACTTCGTCAGCTCTTCCAAGTCCTGGTTGGTAAGGGGGTCAAGAGTGGGCATCAATGAGGGTGCCGACTTCTTCCTCGGTAATATCGTCAAAGCCCTCACCACCAAGAATTTTTGCCAACTGGACTGCCTTATTAATGGCTGAATGCTGGATTTCCTGGGGAGAAAAGCCTGTATAATTATGGACACAGTCTGGCCACAACTTACTCCAGCAGGCATTCAGTGTCTCCTCCTTCATGTCCTTCAACGACCGGTCAATGACAGACAGACACGTGGCAATCGTGAATTTACGCCAATAATCTTTCAGCGTAAATTCACTGTCCCGGTCCATTGCATCAACAAGGTGCTGGAGGGAGTTCCCGGTGTAGAGTGCCTTGAAGGCACGGATGACGCCCTGATCCATAGGCTGGAGGAGAGAGGTGGTGTTGGGAGGAAGGAACTCAAGCTGGACTCCTTTGGAATAAAGATCGAGAGGGTGGCCACCAGCGTTGTCCATTATCAGCAAGACCTTGAAGTTGATGTCCAAATCGGCCAGGTATTGCCTAACTTGAGGAATGAAACTCTGGTGAAACCAGTACTCCGTCAGGACTTTGGTGATCCAGGCCTTTGGGATTATGCATCCGGAAGAAGGGCAGTAACGCCTTGTTCTTGTTCTTGAGTGCCCTGGGATTTGCAGCCTTGTAAATGAGGCCTGGTTTCAGCATGAAACCAGCCGCATTCCCGCACATCAGGAGGGTCACCCTGTCCTTTAGTGCCTTGAATCCGGAGGCTTTAGCTTCATCCTTCATAAGGTACATCCGGGACGGCATTTTCTTCCAGAACAGGCCAGTTTCGTCCATATTGAACACTGTTCTGGGCGATATCCTTTCTCCTGGATTATTTTCATGAAGGCCTGCGGATATTTTGCAGCTGCCTCTTTGTCTGCAGATGCAGCTTCCCCATGCAGGGAAACAGACTTTAGATGGAACCTTTTCTGGAACTGGTGGAACCATCCTTTGCTAGCCTTAAATCCTTGGGGAGCTGAGGACGGTCCCGGTTGTGGTTCTTCTTCGTCTTCCTCTTCAGGAGCTGGTTCTCCAAAGCCCAAGAATTCCAACGTCCCATCTTCATCGCCTTCCAGTGCCTCCACATCTTTGGCTTCGGCTTCCTCTTCCTCACCACCTTGTGAAGCAGTCGGAGTTGATAGCTGCTGGTAGATCTGTCGTGCTTTTTGGTGTATGATGTTGGAGTCAAGGGGCACGTTCTTCTTCCTGCAGTCCTTTATCCAGAACGCGAGTGCAGATTCCATTTTCACAATGGTTTTGTCTCTCACTGTGGACACAGCCTTTGCGGTGCCATAGAATGTCATACTAACACTTTTTCTTATTTCATTTTCTTTTTTCTTTATAAATCTAACTGTGCTCTCATTCACTTTGAAATGGCGGCCGACTGCAGCGTAACTTTTTCCCTCCTTCAACATATCGAGAAGTTTCACCTTCTCGTCAAGCTTCATTACGGTCTTCTTTCTTTTAGGTTCTTGGCCAGAAGCCTTAGAAGGAGCAGGGCGCTTTTTAGGGGCCATTTTCGGTACGATGCACACAGATATTTGCTGATACGCACAAGAGCTTAGCATTAACCCGTAAGTTTCTGCGCAGTAAGGCTGCTGGGTACTAGATGCGCGATACCCACAATTCCATCTCCGCGAAATGGGGCCAGGGTTCAACCAATCAACACCAAGTGTACAACCAATGAGCGACAAGGAAAATGAATGCTGCTCCTGGATTGGCTGCTGTGCAGACAACAGCCAATAGCGTTTTAAATATCATTTCGTTTGGGTAATGCTCTAAGAAGGTGTCACGGCATCATAAGATTTGTTCATCTGTGGAAAGTTGGCTTGGGTAGAGCATCTTTTAAGAAAACCCGACTTTGTTACCGACATTTTGCTGTGTTTACATGAAAGTATTACAGAACTGTTATATTTGAAAATTAATAAAGCTTTTTTCCTCGTAAAAATTTATTTTGTCACGAAAATATACTCATTATGTACGTATGAAAAATACACGTACATGTACGTACTGCGTGCCGCAGACAGAAAAATATGTACCCTGCTACAAATATGTATATAATCATTGTCTTACGTACTTTAGATATGGTCTGCATACTTTTATTATCATCCTAAAACAATTTATGTATGTACATACATACATATCATAATTAGAAATCATCTTAAAAAATTTCATAAAATGTACAGCCTGTACAATGCGTACCCAATTGACCCAATACGTATTTATGTAAGTTCAATGGCAGTGTTGCTAAACTATAGCATTTCACGCTAGATCTGGAGTTTTAAGAAATTTGGCGTGTTATCGAAGGTAATGAACAAATTATTAATAATATATTAACACGGTGGTGCTTAAAAATCTGCCCTGACGCCAATTTTACAAAAACAACAACTGTCACGTGTGTGACACACCTTTGAATGTCTTTGAGACAAACCCTAAGGCTATAATTATAAGATTAGTATAGGGGTTGTTTTTCATTTCCAGGTACTGCTTAAATCTCCTTCCTACATCCGCCCTGCCCTTGATCTCTCTCTCTTTTCTACATCTTACAGTTATCCAAGAGAGAGTTTTCTTTTATGGGATAACATAGGCCCTCCAATTGCTTTTTCATCTGGAAAATATTTATTTTGTATACAATTGCCTTTCTCAGCTGTGAAGTTGATGTCTATCCATGGCTGTGAGATGACCAGGAATGACATGTAAGTCAGTGTCAAAGTAACTCTACACTTCAGTCAGACCAAAACTTTGTTGCCATATCGTATTCAAGCAATACATATTCTGTTATTGTTTCCTATCTATCATTTTGTGTGTGAGAGAGAGAGAGAGAGAGAGAGAGAGAGAGAGAGAGAGAGAGAGAGAGAGAGAGAGAGAGAGAGAGAGAGAGAGAGAGAGAGATGGCTGTACGTATACGATTGTTTATTTTCCCAGTTGCCAAACTCACTCTGTTATGCTTTATTTCATATTATCTTGCTCACCAATTTATACATACGATATTTTTATTCAATTCATTATATTAAGATTTATAAGGAATGTCTAATAAACAAAATAACCATATCATTATGAAATGTCCTTGTACGAATAGTAAACACATAAAAATTCGCATCCGCAAATAGCCGGGGATGACCGCGAATAATTATGTATATGTTCCACAGAGAAACCCGCGAATGGGCGAGTCCTTCCGCGAATAATTTCTAGATAGGTTCCAAAGAAAAATCCGCGAATCAGTGAGTCCGCGAATCCGGAGAACGCGAATACGGGGGGTCCACTGTATACAGTGGTTACAAATAAATTTTTCAGATACTTTAGAGACCAGGGAAAGCAGAAATTGGCCTGTAATTACTGCAGTCTGTAGATATGCCACTCTTTGAAACAGGCACTTATCACTAATATTGCACTCATCTGCAAAGACATTACATCAAAGTACAAATCTATAAATTCTACTAATCTTAGAAGACAATACACAAGAAAATTTTTACAAAGACAAAAGGAAGAAACCATCAGATGATATACTATTAGATCCTGATCCCAAGAAGTTGAATGAAATGCTGATGGCTATTTTAATAAAGCACAGTGCTCCCCCACTTTTCTGCAGGAATAGGTTCCAGAACATGCCGCATAATTGCAAAAACCCTTCTAAAAATTGTTATAATTGCCAAATAACCAGTACAGTGTTCCCCCCGTATTTGCGGGGGGATGAGTACCAGACACTTCTGCGAATAGTTAGAACCACCAATAAAAAAGCTTATAACTGCCTATCTTGAAAGTTTAGATACCAAATGTATACCTTAAAGAACATCCTACTTCAAATATACCTTAAATCACTATCCTCTATCCTATTACTGTATTCTTTGAGGTTGTATCATTAATATAATTTCAAAGACATCATAAACATTTTACCATTGACTGAAAGAGAGAGAGAGAGAGAGAGAGAGAGAGAGAGAGAGAGAGAGAGAGAGAGAGTTATCCTTATTTGAAAGAGTGAAATGGAAAGATTACTGTATTTCTTTAAAATACTATCACATCTGATTTTTGTAATTACAGTTATATTATTATTATTTATTTAAAAAATATTAATAAACATATACATGTACCATAAAAAATCTCTCATCTCAGGAGAGAGAGAGAGAGAGAGAGAGAGAGAGAGAGAGAGAGAGAGAAGGGGGAAGGGGGGTGGGGGGCAACACAACACTGCTCCCCTTCCTATCACATTACTTGATATATTTGAAAGCTGTGGACCACAGCCACCTCAGCTTGGTACCTGGAGCTAGAAAGAAAGATGCAGCAAGACTGGGATTTCCTTCATTCTTACATAACTTTTCAATTTCTGGGCTCAGCCCGTGTCGCTTCGTGATATGTCCCTTTAGCACACAATTCTAAGGTAAATTATTGCTAACATACCAGAGAAAAAGCTAAAATGGAAATGTCAGAGCATTCTGACTCGCTCACCTTATATAAAAGGTGTCGGTATAGTTTCTGGGGCGAGTGAAACCACTACCACGGGTCTCTTACCATTTAGATCCATCCTTCTTCGAAATCCCCCTACCTGAGAGGGCCAATGCTAGGCCCTCTCCCAGCTACTACTACTACTAGCGCCCCCAACGCCACCACCAGCGCCTCTACCTGTCATCCTTTTCGTTAGCACCATCAGTTCGCACGTTTTCTTCGATCTGTGTTTTTGTGCTTTCCTTTTGGATTTAACTCATCATGGAATGCCAAGCTATCGCTGCATCTAAGTTAAGTACTGCTAGAAGTGCTTCACCTATTTTTAGCCTGCCAGGAGCCCGTTTAACCAATTTTATTTAGGTTATAAGACGGCGTCATCTTCGGCCTTGTTGCCAAGTCACCCGGCGCGGCTCGCCCCACGTGTTTTCCTTTTTTTGTTCTTGGTCCTCTATACCGTTGCAGCTCGAATATTTTAGCAGTACACACTTTACATTGTAATTTTGCAGCTTTGCCGTATTATTTTATGCTTAGCTTTCCACGGGGGTTCCTTGAGCTCTCTTGAGCGCGTAGCCTACATCGCTGCTTAGCTCAGTGTTCATGCATGCATGTTCCTTTGTTTTAGGTTTGTGATAGGCTCCCTTAGGACATACGTCCTTCCTTTTAGTCCTGACCACCCTGGCCACCGCCCTACGTTCCTACGTATCGGCATAGGCCAGCTCCCTTAGTCGTTAGTCGTCCTTCCTTCTTGGTTGGCTCGTCTAGCTTCCCCAGGACTAGGCTTTCTCTTGTCCTATCTATTTTTCTTTCCCCCCCCGTGTTTTGTTAGGCTGTTTTGTATTCATACTTTCTGAGACGGTTAGAGGTAGCCTTGGCTACCTCATTCCGCCTGGCCTGTCTCACCGCGTGGCTCACACAACGTCTGCGACGAAGCCAGGCGATCGCCATGAGCCACCCGGCATCTGTTCCCTACGCTTCCTCCCCCCTCTAGGGGGGGAGTACTGCTCATTCCCGTTGCCCCTGGCAACCATCCGAGCTCCCTCCCTTCTTCCCCCCTCTCCACGTGGGGGGATACGGGAGTTGGCAGGGGGGACACCTGACACTGGCTCGGCTCGCACCGCTCTCACCCTTCGGTACCGAGGGGGATCCCCTGTGCGGTCTCGGCTGGCCACCTGGCTCGGCTGTGCTCGGACCTCCTCGGCTTCCGAATCGAGCTCTCTCTCACCTCGAGTTACCATCCCTCCATCCCGCTCCGGCAGCTTGGGGCCCCGGTTCCACCAGGCCCCAGGTTTGGTGACTGCAGAGGAGCTCTGCCATGTGTTTATTCCTCTTGCATGTTTACTTTTGTTTTATTATTGATTATTTACATTCTTTATATATATTTGCTAAGTTGGCGGAGATCCCGCTCACCATCCGGGTTCACCACCTACTTAGGTACCTTGATATCTTTTTACAGCAGAGTCACCCTCCCCCGCCATTCTCGTACTCCTCGTTCCGGCGTATAGATTAGGTAACTCTGCTTCGGTGAAACTCCGTCCTCCGGCAACACCAGACACACACTAAAGCTAGTTTGCCAGTTCTATCAGACACCCACCACTTCACACGGCAGGAGAGCAAGTAGAGGCCGAACTTTATTCTATCAAGTAACTCCGGTGTTATGATATATCACTTCTTGGACTTAGTCCAACTAGTTAGTGTTGATACTCATGTATCTGTTCACTTACAGGCCACCCACTGCCAGGAATCAGGCTGTAACGCTGTCCTACAGGACCCCTGCGGGCACGAGGTCTGCCGGACCCACGCTACCTGCGCCATCCGCTATGAGGAGCTAGCTGTCTGGCATCACGAGAGTTGCACCATTTGTTATGAATTGGTGGACCAGGTTACCTCCGGAGTACTTTCCCGGATACCAGGTTTTCTCATATATGATTTTGGCCCATATATGCAATTCTTCTAAGTGGTATATCATTACAGTTGATAATATAATTTAGTTTTAAGTAGCTTAGTATTTATACTGACCCTCTCTTTCAGACTGCTCAAGCGGTCAGGGACGCCGCCCAAACCACCCTGAAGGCCTGGGTCGGCGGATTCGGCCGTAATGTGACAAAGGGGCAGCCCTATATTCTTGACAAGAAGATGGCTCCTCTTGTCTTCCCCGGCTGCAAGGCGACTTCTTACGCTGACCCAGAAGCGGCGGCCCCTTACATCGCCGCTATCCAGGAACAAGTGGCTCAAGCTTTGGAGGAACCCGGAAGACAAGAGATCATGCAAGAAGTGGCAACTCTCAATTTGGACCTCGAGCCCATGGCGGTAGAGGCAACAGGTAGGAGGTTGAGTGAGGCAGGTTTGGTAGGGGCTCAAGGTTTACCCTTGAGCCATTCTATATCTTCCCCTGTCCCTTCTTCTTACTTCCAGGGATTCTCTGAGGATGGGCAGTCGGTTAGACCAAAGTCCACCCAGGTGATCCCTAAAGTTAAAGGGAAGTGCGAGGTAAAGACGCTTCATAAGACTCTGTCCAAGAAGTCTACTTCGGGCAGCTCTCAGAAGTCTCCGGCTCACCATCCCGGAGCAGAGAAGCCCAAGTCTTCTTCTTACTTGAAAGGGTCCAGAGGAAAGTCCTCCAGAGACAAGGCTCAGCTCCTACCTGACCCTGAGCCTTCAACCTCAACAGGAGCACGTCCTAAGACTCCCAGGGAGAAGCAGGAACCTAGTTCCTTTGACTCAGACTCATTTACTGCAAACATTATGCAGCAAATGGGTAGTCTGGTAGGGAACTTGGTTCAGGACAAGTTCCAAGAGATGCTTTCACACATCTCTTCTTCCTTTGAGGAGTCAGGTCAGTCAATCCGCGCCATCTCGGAGAGGCTGGCCAACCAGGAGAACCTCATAGCAGGTCTCCGGGAGAACCCTACGACAGGTCTACCTCAGCCCGGTATGGCAGCCCAAGCCATGCCAGACTACAATACTCTCCCTCCATACACGGCGAGCAATCCCTGGAGGATATCGTCGTGTGCCCCCTTCAAGGACGGGATGCTGACGTTGGCGGACTGTGGAACTCGAAGGATTGAGAACTTAGAGTTCCACCCAGCAAACCTGCAACCCCCCCCCCCCCTTCATTGGTTACGCCCGCCTTACGGAGGCAGCCATGAGGAGAGAGGATGAGATCCCGAAAGAAACTGTCATCTTCGGACGGGATCAAGCCCAATGTGACTGGCTAAGAAGCCTAGAAGATTGGGACTGTACCAATACTAGGATTCAAGCGTTTAAGAGCGCTTTCACCATGTTCGTAGTGGACGGAGAAACTCCCATCCCGTTCACTACGAAGGTGGCGGAGTTAACGATGCAGGCCGCTATGAGAGACGAGCCGATGCTGCAGCTCCGGGAAATGGAGCCCACGTCATTCCTTCTTCCTGGTATGGAAGATCTATGGGCGGATCTCCCGGCCACCTTTTTGGTCGGGAAATTGAAGCCGGACTGTGCTATCACCCAGTTCAGTGAACGGCTTCCTAGACTTCCAGACATCTCATTCAGGCCGAGTTTGATGCTTGAACGAGACTATCCAGATCCCTCAATACTCTGGTCATGACAGAGGTTTCAGCTGTTACTTACGGTGAAGAACCTTTGTTCAAGTTGATAGCCAAATCACATTTACACACAGTACAACGTGATTTGTACGACTTCATCGTGGCAAGGCATAACTGCAGGAAACATGTTCTGCAGGAAGCCACCATCCGTCACGAACCGAATAAGTAACTGGTGGCTTCGATCTGGGGTGCCGACCTTTTCCCAGAAACGATCGTCAATTTGGTGCAATATGAGGCGACAAGACTCAACCAGAGTCTTAAGGTTTGCTGGGGACTCTCCAGTAAGAGGAAGCCCATACAAAATACTGAAGGATGAAACGTGATGACCTAGTCATCTGCAAGCCAGACAAGGGCAAAGGAGTTGTATTATTGAATAAGAATGATTATGTCAATAAGATTGAAGACATACTGTCGGACACTTCTAAGTTTGTAGCTCACGGTGATCCTAACTTTTTAGACATTGATAAACGAGAGGATCGTATTAATAGGTTTTTAAGGAAATTAAAAACTAAAACCTACCAAAAGCTGTATGTAACCGGTTCATCCTTCAGTATTTTGTATGGGCTACCAAAAATTCATAAAGATGGAATTCCTAAAAGACCAATTATGGCAGCGTATAATAGCCCTTCTTTTTCTATTTCAAAATATCTGGTTTCTCTCCTTAACGAGTATACTTCAAATCATTTTATTTTGAAGGATGGTTATGAATTTCAAAACCAAATCATTAGTCAGGATGGTGACCTGTATATGTCAAGCTTTGATGATGAGTCTTTATTTACGCATGTTCCCTTAAACAAGACTATAGAGATTATTTTAAACAAGGTTTTCCCAGATGGCAATTTTACACTTCATGATTTTACTAGGTCTCTTTTTAAACAATTTCAAGAAATTGCGGTGCAAGATTCTATGTTTATTTTTAACCCTTAAACGCCAAAGCGGTAAAATAAAAATTGTCTCCCGTGTGCCGGAGGTGTTTCGGAGTGGGCGCGGAAGCGGAAAAAATATTTTTTTCAAAAAATCAGAGCGCGCTTAGTTTTCAAGATTAAGAGTTCATTTTTGGCTCCTTTTTATTGTCATTGGCTGAAGTTTAGTATGCAACCATCAGAAATGAAAAGAATTATCATTATCATATATAAATAATGCAATATATGATAGCGCAAAAACAAAATTTCATATATAATTGTATTCAAATCGCGCTGTGCGTAAAACGGTTAAAGGTAACAAGTTACTTTTTTTTCGTTGTAATGTACACTAAATTGCAATCATTTTGGTATATAACACATTGTAAAACAATAAAAGCAACAGAGAAAATATTATCACAAAATAATGCATGAATTCGTAACGTGCGGACGTAAACAAATATTTTTTTTTCAAAAACAAAAAATTCACCATAAATCTAAATATTGTCCTAGAGACTTCCAATTTCTTTCAAAATGAAGACAAATGATTGAATATTACTATACTGTAAGAGTATTAGCTTACAATTGCAGTTTTCGACCATAGCTGACGAGTTAAAGTTGACCGAATGTCAAATTTTTTATATATTTATTTTTATATGCAATTATTTTGGAAATTATAAAAGCTACAACCTTCAAATATTTTTAGTTTTATTCTACATAAAATTGCGCACAGTTTCATATATAGAACTATATGAAATGCCTAATATGAAACGGAGCAAATATTCCGAGAATGGGACGTACGCATTTCGGAGATTTGTGGCGGAAAATCCGCGCGCGGAGGGAAGGAAAGTTTTTTTTTTTAAATTCACCATAAATCTAAATATTGTGCTAGAGACTTCGAATTTGTTTCAAGATGAAGATAAATGACTGAATATTACTAGACTGTAAGAGTTTTAGCTTACAATTGCGTTTTTTGACCATTTCAGTAGAGTCAAATTTGACCGAACGTGGTTTTTTTTCTATTTATCGTGATTTATATGCAAATATTTCAAAAATGAGAAAAGCTACAACCTTCAATTATTTTTAGTTGTATTCTACATGAAATTGCACACATTTTCATATATAAAACTTTATGTAACGGCTAATTTAAAATGGTGCAAACATTCCCACAATCGCACGTATGATTTTTTCGGAAGAGTTACCGCGCAGACGTAAAGAAAATTTTATTTTTTTCATAAATTCACCATAAATCGAAATATTGGGCTAGAGACTTCCAATTTGTTGCAAAATGAAGGTAAATGATTGAATATTACTAGAATATAAGCGTTTTAGCTTACAATTGCGTTTTTCTACCATTTCGGTAGAGTCAAAGTTGACCGAAGGTTGAAAATTTGTCACATCATTTTTTATATGAAAATATTTCAAAATTTATAAAAGCTACAACCATGGGTTGTTTTTAGTTGTATTGTGCATGAAATTGCGCACATTTCCATATATAAAACTTTATGTAACGGCTAATTTTAAAATGGTACAAACATTACCACAATCGCATGTATGATTTTTTTCGGAAGAGTTACCACGCGGACGTAAGGAAAAAGTTTTTTCATAAATTCACCATAAATCGAAATATTGTGCTAGAAACTTCCAATTAGTTGCAAAATGAAGTTAAATTATTGAATATTACTAAAATATAAAAGGTTTAGCTTAAAATTGCATTTTTCGACCATTTCGGTAGAGTCAAAGTTGACCGAAGGTTGAAATTTTGGCACTTGTCGTTATTTATATGAAAATATCTCACAACTGATAAAAGCTACAATCATGAATATTTTTTTGTTGTATTTACATAAAAATGCGCACATTTTCATATATAATACTTCATGTAACGGCTAATTTAAAATGGTACAAAAATTATGTCAAAGTGACAAAATAATTTCCGAGATGTGTCACAGATACTTTTTAGTGCGGCAAGAAAGAAATTCGCGCTTGCGTGCCTGCGTAACGATTGTAAACAAAACAACACCTTGATCCGTGAACTCCCAGCATCCCCCAAGGCGCGTGATTCAAGAGTTTTCGGCTGGTAGGCCTAAAAGTATTTTTCCGCAAATTTTTAAAAAAACTTTTGTATGTCGACATAAAATATGTCCAGTCGGCACCCGAGAGACAAAAAATGTAGACGTAAAATACGTCCAGTCGGCATTTAAGGGTTAATCAAAAATTGTACTCTCAGGTAGATGGTGTTGCTATGGGTTCTCCATTAGGACCTTTATTTGTGAATTATTTTGTCTTTTTTCGAACAAAAATTTTGAGATTGTTGTCAGTCGTCTTTTAAACCATTGTTTTACAGAAGGTATGTAGATGATACCTTTGTTCTTTTTAAGTATCAGTGGCAGGCCACCCAGTTTTTAGATTTTATTAATCAGCAACACCCTAACATTAATTTTACTATGGAATTGGAGAGAGATAATTGTTTACCGTTTTTAAAAGTTTTAATCACGAGAGTTAGTTCTGTTTTTACTACTGCCGTTTACAGAAAGAAAACTTATACAGGTCTTGCAAATAATTTCTACAGTGCTTGCCAAACCAGTTCTAAATTGAATACCATCTATACTTTTGTATATAAGGCTCTTAGATACTCGTCCAGTTGGGCCATATTTCATAAGGAGATTGAATTTTTAACTACTTTCTTTCAACAAAATTTATTTCCCAAAGATCTAGTTTTTAGAACCGTCAACAAACTTTTAACTAATTATTTTCATCCTGCCACACTGGTTTTTAATGTTCCGAAAAAACTTGTGTATGCTTCAATCCCTTATATTTTTAACTCCAATTTTCGCATAAACTGAAACAAATTATTGAAACTGAAATACTGTGCATTAATTTAAAATTTTTATAAAATTATCTAAGTATAATTGGCTCCTTGTTTGGCTTTAAGGACCGTCTGCAGCCCTTTATGAGATCCAATGTGGTCTATAAGTTTACATGCCCAGTATGTCCTGGTACTTATATTGGATCAACGAAAAGGTTGTTGCAGATGCATTATTACAGTCACTTAGGGTTGAGTTTTAGAACGGGGCAAAGATTGAGCAGACCAGAACATTCACATATAAAAAATCATGCTATCAATTGTAAAATTGAGGTCAAGAAGCAGCACTTCTTCATATTAGGGTATTCTAAGGATGCAGATTATCTGACTACCTTAGGGTCATTATATATTAAAAGACTCGTTCCATCATTAAACGGTGGCTGTTCCTCTGCTCAACTACATCTGGCATAGTCGTCTTTGGAGGTTCTTGTTCCTTCTTTGGTCATTCTATCTTCTTTCTTTGTACCTGAAGGTTGGTGTAACAGCAGTTGTTTTTACTTTCCTTCTTTTTTTAGTCTTTTAATGTTTTTAATTGTCATTCTAAGAATCCTGTGTATTTTTAGTATTTTTAATGTTATTATTTTATCATTTTTCAGACTGATGATGCACATAGTCATGTGCATAACGTTTCTTAATGAATATATCTTTTAAAACATCCGTGTGTCTTCGGCATTCCTGAATTGATAAATATATTTATATATATACAGTGAACCCCCCGTATTCGCGTTCTCCAGATTCGCGGACTCACACATTCGCGGATTTCTCTTGGGAACGTTTCCCTGCATTATTCGCGGAAAATTTGCGCATTCGCGGTATTTTTCTATGATAAATATCCACAAATTCCTGGTTTTTTTTGATGAATTTCATCATAAAATGCACTTTTTGTGATAAAACTATTAAAAAAACCATGTATGAAAATTTTTAGTGGGTTTTTCTTGAGTTTTACTAACAAAATAGGCTATTTTTAGCATTTTTATAGGGGTTCCAAACATTCGCGGGTTCTAACTATTCACGGGGGGGTCTGGTACGCATCCCACGCGAATACGGGGGGACCACTGTATATATATATATATATATATATATATATATATATATATATATATATATATATATATATATATATATATATATATATGATAACTTTCTCTCCAACTGTATTTTATTCGTTCCTTGACAATGTCTTAGTAAAGATGAAAGCGCTTGGAATTCTGACTATCATTTTTCTGTGGTATTTGCTTATTATATTATATTATATATATATATATATATATATATATATATATATATATATATATATATATATATATATATATATATATATTAGTGTATAATACAGTAAATTAACACAAAAACAAATAAATTAAGAGAAAGGTTCAAAATAAGATTTAATTAGGCTTATATGAAAAACAGAGACCTGGAAGAATGGAAATTTTTTTGAAGGAGTGTTGAGGCAACAGGGAACACCAAGAAGTATACTGCTCCCAGGAAACATTAACAAACACCAAGGAGGTTAAACCTCCTTGACAGACACACGGATTAAAAGGGGTAAATGGGAAGGATAGGCCTTTAGAAACTCAAGAGAAGTACATTTGGCAAAGAAGGGAACAACGGCTAAATCGCCATGGAGCCGATAGCATATAATTACTTATCATACTGCTGTATTTGCCAAATACCTTCAAAATTTCCAGAAATGTGGCATAAGCTCTTCTTTTTCCATGGTACTTCTCCTGTAGTTTGCCTTACTGAAAATACTGCACCTGCAGGTGATTTCTCTAGCAAGAAACCTAACTGGAAGTTGCTGGTTGTATCAATTTTTCATACCTTACAGCACCTTCTCTAAATTTTTCCATGCTTAACCAACCTTATTCCTCAATATTTTAATTTTCAAGTAAAAAAAATCAATTGATTATTCATGAAAACAATTTTCATATAAACAAAAAAGTATCATTCTGATCCTTCAAATAGGATTTCAGACATCAATACATTTACAAGTTCTAAGGAAGTTATTCCTTCCATGAAACTTACCTTCTTTCCCATTTTCACGCAGTCCTTGTGAGTAAACTTCTTCTGTCCAATTAGCTCGCCAGTGTCACTGGAATTATTGCATAGTTAGTATTTTTATAAAATTACATTTTTTCAATAACTTTATATGAGGAAATTTGGTCAGTTGAGATAATTTTTTAATGCCCAATGCAAATTATTCTTCAAATTTAATTATTGTTTTGGTCTTAACCTTCACTGAAAGGGTAAATATGTATATCGATATGCAGCTCCTCAGGCTGGGTAAACTCTGAGGCTGGCCATTTTACAAGAAAAAAAAAACATACACCCATAAATGGATAGAGGAAGGATATGCAAATGTACATGATGAAAAAAAAAAAATCTAAAAAATTTTCCCTACCTTCCATGAGAAGTGGAAAATAACTATTTACAACCTCTTGTGTGGTCTCTTTTACAAGACAATTGTAAAATTTACCAACTTATATAATTACTGCTTACACAATATCAAAACTGTTAAGAAATAAAAGCAGTAACAAATTCTCAGCATATTTGCTGAAAAATATTTACGTAAATTTACCATGAACGAAGTTTCGTTAACTTTTACTTTACTTTTACATTTTGTCTAATATTTCTTTGCACTTTTCTTTGTAAAATTACATTTACAACTGACATACTTTCGTAAAAGACAATAACAAAAAACAACAGCAACCCCTTGGTATATTTACAAGCAATTTACCAAAAGACGTCAAATGAGAGAAACACAAAACATTCTTCCTTCAAGTCACAAGCACTACTGAAGCCCTGAGACGCCCATACTCATGATTTTAGCCAGTGTAAAAGTTGCCATTAGTGAGTTTATGGGCTATAAAATTATTGGCACCTCTTTCCTGCCCAATTCTTTCCAAATCGATGGCACGTAATATTGTTTATCTACATTTATTTAGTGATTTTGCTTTTGTTTTATTTTCAACAGACATTATTAAATTCCTGGGAAATAAAACTAGTATGATGATAAATGGTGTTGTCAGAATCTCAAAAAGTACCATTAGCACACACTTCTCTCTAAACAAGCTATTGCCCTTGGAAAAAAAAAAAAAAAAAAAAAAAAAAATATATATATATATATTATATATATATATCATATATATATACTATATATAGATATATATATATAATATATATATATCTATATATATATCTATGGGTATATATATATATATTTATATATAAAATATGGGAGATGAGCCACTGGAGAAAAAAAAAAAGAGAGAGAGAGAGAGAGAGAGTACCATAGTTGAAGTATTAAACATATTCTTGACTACCCCCAAATGTAGAGCTTTCCTTACTCCTTATACATATACGTACAGGCAGTTCCCGGGTTACGATGTTAAGGTGCTTTTCAATTATATTCATCAGAAATTATTTCCAGGGTTACGAAACATGTTCCAGGGTTACAGCGCCTACAATGCTGATCTGGCAGATGAAATATGAGACACCTCCAAAATAATCAATATTTGAATGCTTTTTTGATGAAAAATGCAATAAGAATGCAGTATACATAGTTTTCAATGCACCCAAAGCATTAAAAGTAAGGTTTTCTTAGGATTTTTTACGATGTTCTGGCTTACGACGCGTCTCAAGAACGGAACCCCCGTCGTAACCCGGGGACTGCCTGAATTAATCAAACTGATGTGACCCATTCTGCTTTTGTTTGTTGTTTTTGTAATTTTTTTTTTTTTTTTTTTTTTTTTTTTTTTTTTTTTTTTTTTAATTAAAATGCAACTGCTAAATAGGCCATCATGGGGCCAAAGAAAGTTCCAAGTGCTGGCCCTTCTGTAAAAAAGGTGAGAAACACTTTAAAATTTAAGAAAGAACTCATAGCAAAGTGTTGGAGAAAGTTGCATGCCAATCTCAGTAAGAAAATACCTACAAGTGCTGCTGTTAGTGATTTTAATGCCAGTAGAAGCTGGTTTGAAAAATTCAGAAAATGAATGGGCATACATAATGTGCCTTCTTCAGGGATTAAGGACATGTTTGCAAAGAAGAATGTACAAAATTTTGGGGAGAATTATCATCCCAATATAAAAGTTGTAATCCGTGTCTCCATGTTTAATGACAATAGAAACAAATGTTTGAACAGTTTTGTTGTGCGACAGTGGTCCAGTAACTCTCAAGCTGGTCCTAGTATCAGTACAAAAACGAAGAGGGGAAGTAACCTCAGATGGTGCCAGTAAAAAAAGAAGAGAAGTAACCCCAGATATGTCCTTGATACCTGAAGTCCTTCTGGACGGCGATTCCCCTTCCAAACAATAACCCCTCCTTCTCTCTCTCCCCTCCTCTCCTCTCCATCTTCCATTCACTAACAAGTGATTTCCATAAAGGTAAGAGTAATGTTAAATGTTCATTTATTCATTTCATTACTCCTTTACATTTATTTCTCATTGTTTTCTGTATGTAAAACTGTGCTTATTCCCTATAAAATGTATTTTTTGTTAATATTTCTGGGGTCTGGAGCACATTAATTGTAAAGGCAGTCCCCGGTTATCGGTGGGGCTTCCGTTCTCGGCATGGTGCTGATAAGTGAAAACCCCCATTAGCTGTAATTCAGAGATTTATGACACTGATTTTCAGTTAATGGTACCTCTGTTAGGTATGTTATGGTGCCATAACTCTATCATCGGCACCTTATGGCACTGATAACGGAAACTTGGGCCGTTATGCCGCTAGACTAGTACCACCATCAACCGAGTCCGCCGATAACTGGGGATTGCCTGTATTTACATTATTCCTTATGGGAATTATTGTTTTGGTTTTCATATGTTTTGGATTTCGTGGGAGGTTCTGGAACGGATTATGTACAAAAACCAAGTTCCACTGTAACTACGAAAAGTGAAAAAATTACAAATTTTCTAAGACAATTTGTATTTTTCATAGCTACAAACCTGAGGTCTTAACAATAGGATAATTTCTAGCGCCTAGCTGGATCTGGTTAAAAAGCAGATGAAAGCAATGAATCTTGTGAGATCTGGCAATGTGTGCGTATATCAGGTGAAGAGTGGTCAAAGACCATGCACCTACACCACCGTGTCAGTCTTTTCTGAACCGCCTGGGCAAGAGTTGTGGTTGACCTCTCTCAGTGTTTACCTGGTTCATCACCCGTTTCAATTGTGTGTGTGTGTGTGTGTGTGTGGCTGTTATTATGGCTTCTTCTGCTCCTTCTCGACCTCGTCAACGTGTGTGCCCCAGAACTCCAGGTTTTCCGTGTTCTCGTTTTTTGGCTTTGGCTGCGATTGACCCCCACATCACGTGTAGTAGGTGTTGCTCTAATGTTTGTACAATAACAAAACCTTGCACGGAATGGTGTGTGTGGCCTACAGAGCAGTGGAAGTTGTTTTATAGCAAGAGAGAGCATCAGAAGGTTTCTTCTCTTCCTTCATGAGAAGGTTTTTCTTCACCTCTTCCCAATGCTTCGTCTCCAGCTGTGTTCACACCCCATAGTGGTATTGTGCCTTTGTGCACCAGGCTGTGTCTGATCTAAGTCAGTCTCTCGTCCTCGGAGACGTCCGGCTCCTCCTCCTCCCCCTGACCAGCAGCAGTCAAGAAGATCGTCGCCTGGTAGGCCATTGAGGAGTTCGGTTTCGGCAGGGCCTCCCCGTTCGTCTCAGCCTAGATCAGAGGACCAATGTCCCTTTCACTCTCGTTCCTTTAAGCCAAGAAGGGGGCTCTCGGCAGGTTAAGCGCCTCTCCCTCTCCTGTGCCATAGGTGGAGGAGTGCCTTGCGGGCCATTGGGCCAAGTGGCAGAGGGCGGAGTGGCGGAGAAGTGGGTAGTAGATGTCCTTCGGGTGCGGTACCTACTGCCATTCTTCACCCAATCTTATTAGTTTTACAAACCACCTAAACCTCTGAGATTCTGCCATTTTATAACCTCTGACCACATACTTTTGCATCACTTTTTAAAAAAGTTATCTGGAGGCTTTTCATCCAAATTCAGCATACTTAATAATCTTTCCTTTTCTGACTGCATATTCTCGTCAAGCAGGATTTACTCACTAGCCCAGTTCAAAATGGTTTTTCAGGTGTTAACTAAAATAATTATGTGCCATTCTTCATCATCCTGGTGCTTTCTAATAATTAAGCAGTTAAGCATTGGAATTCATGTCTATAGTGGATGTTTTGTTTCATTAGCTTCACCAAGTTTCCTTTCCACCTTGCAATACAATCTCTTACTAACACTGAATATTTGTTGTCTGCATGAACTATTTACACATTAATAGTGTACTTCATTATTTTCCTTTATCTTTGTTCACAATTGTTCAGGAATACACTGGGGGAAGGGTTGCTTGATTGTTCTGTGTCTTAGCATTTTGCTAGTCTTTGCACAAGTCTCTGGTTTTCACCAAGACTCCAGCCTGTGACCATTTATGGATCTGTTATGTCCTGCTTGAGGCTTGGTTCTACCTTTGAGAACACAGCATTATTTATATGAAATACAGATTTTGTTACACAGAGGGTTTCCTTATGGGTCTTAAAGGTCACAATGACATTTTTATGATAAAATAAAATCTTATATAATACTGAGTAATTACTCGGCTAACAATTTCTTGCCTCGGCAGCTTAAAGATTCAAATATTCGTGGGTAACACTTCACAGACTTAATGCAAGAGACAGGTCTCATCCACCAATGGGAATACCAAGAACAGCTAGCAGACCCCTTCATTCTACTTATGCCATATGTCCATCAGCGGGGAGGAGGGAGAGCTCTGTCCGTAAATACTGGGTATTACGTATATCAATCGATTCTTATTATATAATAAAAATGTAATTTTTATATAAGTAACTTACCCAGTAATTACTCAGCTAATTCCACATTGAAGGAGGTGGGATACATGGATATATTCTACTCCAAAACATTAAGTGATGCAATAAACTGAAATAGGAAGTCTCTAGCACTGAGTATGTACAATGTTTGTAGTTTTTTACTAGTTAAGAGAGCCTGCAGCAGCAAACTGACTCTGGTTGTTGCTCAACTTAACCTGTAGCAGCATGGCAGTAAAGCCAGAAGCGCCTCAGTGGGAGCTTTCTAGCAATGGAGTTCTCTGATGACTAGCAAAACTTATAAGGTTCCTTTACCCTGGGCACAGCATCGAAAAGAAAGCAACCAGAAACACTGTCACCTACACTGAAATATTTAACACTACAACCCATCCACTGAGAAAGGTGTGTGCTCCAGGTACTTTGTACCTTCTGGCCCCTAAAACTCTATACCTCATAAAAGGTGAAGAGATTGGAGGACATCCTCTGTTTCTCCTTGCTGTAACATGCCAGTCCCTATTCTGTGGTACTGCAGAATTTTCAAACACTGTTAAGCAGGCACCAGGCGAGATGTGGGAGCTTGTGGATTGGTATGAATATTGCTGGTGCTGGACTGTAGCTGGTGCCAAGCAAGCTGGGCTTCAGGGGAACAAAGATTTTCATTGGACAAGTGGGTTGTGTAATTGGCTGTCAATCTGGTAGCCCAAGTTCACTCCCCGGTGTAGTCCATGCAGAACCAGAAGAATTCCAGGTGATTAGAAAATAATTTTTCAATATAGTAATGTGGTTAGGACCTCATAATAAGGTGTGGGTCTTGTTGCTAAGTAACCAATTGGTTCTCAGCAATGTCAATAAAAATCTAATTCATCAGGATAGACCTAGCCAAGCTGTTAACCAGCGCAATGGTCTGGTTAAACTACGATATACTTAACTTCCAGCAAACTGGACACCTGTTGAACTGCTAGGAGCTCGCAGACGCTGTAAGCTCCAGACTTGGCTACGGAATGTAGCTGGTGCCAAGCAAGCTGAGCACCTGGGGAGCTCAAAACTATGGGTACTGGGAGCTATATAGCTGGGGCCAGACTTGTAGCTGGCGCTAAGCGAGCTGGGCATCAGGCGAGCCAAGCATTAAGAGAGTTAGCAGCTCAAGCTTCTGGAAACTTTATAGTAGCGACAGAGTGCAGCTGATACCAGTCTGGAGATGGTGCTAGGTGAGCCATGTTAGCTCACTGAGAGGCATAACTATTGCTGGTGCCAGTTGAGCTGCTGGGAGTTTGCAGACACTGTAAGCTCTAAAGTTGGTGCAAGGTGAACCCGAAGCTCTGGGCGCCAGGAAAGCTAGTAACTCAAGAGGTTCTAGAAGCCCTATTGCTGGCGACTGTAGCTGGCACCATCAGAGAAAGTGGTTAAATTCTAACTTCTTATGATAGTGAGATGCGAAGGCGATTATGCTTCCAACTGGAAAATGTGGAATAAAAGTAAGGGGCATATCTGCCTGAAATCTACAGAAGCTGAGGTAGCTCTGATGTTCTTACCTTTCCCTAAAAGAAGGCAAAGGTGTGTTCGTGAATCTGAGTCTTTCAGAGATAAAATCTTTTTAGGATGAAGGACAAAGCGATCTTGGTCAGATGGTGAGGGGTTCTTGAATGACCAACAAAGGATAAGAAGTCCCTTTGACTATCAAGTCCTGTCTAGTTAAATAAATAAAACCAACTCCAATTGAAGAGAGCTCACTCCTTTCCCTGAGTTGGTGAGTGATCCAGAGTGTGTAACTGGTGTCAGGCAAGCTGGACATCAAGCAAGGAAGGAATTCAGTTGGAAGAAGTTTCTGTAGGCAAAGAGTGTCCGTTAACCCTTTAACACCGATTGGACATATTAAACGTCGATATAAATTGACTGTTGGGTGCTGATTGGATGTATGGTGTCGATATACAAATTTTTTTTTAAATTCGCGGAAAAATAGTTATAGGCCTATTAGACAAAAACTTTTGAATCACGCGCCTTGGGGGATGCTGGGAGCTCACGGATCAAGGCATTGTTTTGTTTACAATCGTCACGCAGGCGCGCAAGTGCGAACTTCTTTCTTTTCGCACTAAAAAGTATCAGCGACACATCTCAGAAATTATTTCGTCACTGACATAATTTTTGCATCATTTTATATTAGCCGTTACATGGAGTATTATATATGAAAATGTGTGCAATTTCAAAAAATAACTCATGGTTGTAGCTTTTATCAGTTTTGAAATATTTTCATATAAATAACGGTAGGTGCCAAAATTTCAACCTTCGGTCAACTTTGACTCTACCGAAATGGTAAAAAAACGCAATTGTAAGCTAAAACTCTTATATTCTAGTAATATTCAATCATTTACCTTCATTTTGCAACAAATTGGAAGTCTCTAGCACAATATTTTGATTTATGGTGAATTCATGAAAAAAAACTTTTTCCTTACGTCCGTGCGGTAACTTATCTGAAAAAATCATAAATTTTTTCATCCGATTGTCGTAATGTTTTCACCATTTTAAATTAGCCGTTACATAAAGTTTTATATATGGAAATGTGGGCAATTTCATGTAGAATACAACTCAAAACAACCCATGGTTGTAGCTTTTATCAGTTTTGAAATATTTTCATATAAATAATGATAAGTGCCAAAATATCAAACCTTCTGTCAACTTTGACTCGACCGCAATGGTCAAAAATCGCAATTGTAAGCTAAAACTAAAACTCTTACATTCTAGTAATATTCAATCATTTACCTTTATTTTGCAACAAATTGGAAGTCTCTAGCACAATATTTCGAATTATGGTGAATTTATGAGGGAAAAAAAAAAAAAAAAAAAAAAATCCCTTATGTCCGTGCGGTAACTCTTCCGAGAAAAATCAGAAATATTTTTGTCCAATTGTCGTAATGTTTGCACCACTTTAAATTAGCCGTTACATAAAGTTTTATATATGAAAATGTGCGCAATTTTATGCAGAATACAACAAAAAAACAACCCATGGTTGTAGCTTTTATCAGTTTTGAAGTATTTTCATATAAATAACGATAAGTGCCAAAATTTCAACCTTCGGTCAACTTTGACTCCACCGAAATGGTCAAAAAATGCAATTGTAAGCTAAAACTATTACATTCTGGCAATATTAAATCATTTACCTTTATTTTGCAACAAATTGGAAGTCTCTAGCACAATATTTCGATTTATGGTGAATTTATGAAAAACTTTTTCCTTACATCCGCGCGGTACCTCTTCCGAAAAAATCATAAATTTTTTTGTCCGATTGTCGTAATGTATGCACCATTTTAAATTAGCTGTTACATAAAGTTTTATATATATATGAAAATGTGCGCAATTTCATGTAGAATACAACAAAAGACAACCTATGGTTGTAGCTTTTATCAGTTTTGAAATATTTTCATATAAATAACGATAAATAGAAAAAATTCGTCCTTCGATCAAATTTAACTTGACCGAAATGGTCGAAAACTGCAATTGTAAGCTACAACACTTACAGTCTAGTAATATTCAATCAATTACCTTCATTTTGCAACAAACGGGAAGTCTAGCACAACAATATTTCGATTTATGGTGAATTTTTGAAAACAGCCTTTTTTTATGTCAGAGCGTTACGAATTCATGGATCATTTTCTGATATTTTCTCTGTGTTGCCTTGATCGTTTTACAATGTGATATATACACCTAAATAATCGCAATTTAGTGTACAGTACAACGAAAAAAAATTAACTCGTTAGCTTTAACCGTTTTGCTCACAGCGTGATTTGTGTACAATTATATATGAAATTTTTTTCGTGCCGTCATATATCCCAATATTTATATATAATAATGAAATTTTTTTTCATTTCTGACGGTTGCATACTAAACTTCAGGCAATAAAAATAAAGGAACCAAAAATGAACTCTTAATCTTGAAAAATAAGCGTGCTGTGATTTTTTGAAAAAAAAAAACATTTTTTCCGCTTCGGCGCTCACTCGCGAACACCGCCGGCATACGGGAGACAATTTTTAAAATACCACTTCGGCATTTAAGGGTTAAGCTACAAGGGAGAAAGAACGGATCCAGACCTTGGATGTATCCTCGTTCGTGGATAAAACAAAGGAAAATGAGGAAACTGCATCTCTACCTCCTAGCTGGGTATGGAAAAGGTCTTCAGAGGTCGATGAGAAAAGAAAGGTCCAGGTCTCTGTGCTTAACCAGAGATAAGCATAGGTCAATACCTCTTCTAGGAAAGCAAGAGATCCTAGATGATCTTGATGGGGTCAGCAATAGGTTCAACGATGTCATAAAAAATAAAAAGACGGAGTCCGAGACACCAGCTTTTGGACGGCTGTCATCAAGTCTGGTAGGCGGTGAAAGAGGGTGACTTCATAAGCCCAAATAGCCGCCACCTTGTTTGATTCGGAGTCTGAAATAAAGGAAGCAGAAGGCGTATCCTCCTCCCTCTAGGAAAGGACATCATATTTTGCAGGAGAGGGGCTACATTAAACATAATCTCATCCTGTGCAACTCCTGATAATTCCATTACAAATCAATGGAAGAAAAGGAAGGAGACACTGGTACAACCGACGCAGAGGGATTGCTTCTGGAAGAAGGGGATGCTGAACTGTCCAAATGAGGATGCAAAAAACCCTTCCAAGAAGGACAAGTAAATAATCTACAATGCTCCCTCTTCTTGTAGAACACCTTCCACTGCGACACAGGCCAGGAACGACATTCTGGGCAAGGATTAGTAACAGTACAAAAATTAGATCATCACTTACTGCATGTGGTATGGTGATCTGTAATGGTATCAGCCAAAAACCTGGAGCACAGAAATCCCTGAATGCCTGGACAAAGGCGCTGACGAGGCCTAGAAGAATTGGAGGACTCCATGATAATCAACAAGACACACACACACACAAACACACTGAAACAAAGAAATCACAGGGAAATACAGCAACTGGCTTGGGAAGGAGAGTGCAAGCAACTTTCTCCAAGGCGCTCAAAAACTGGAGCATCACAGGGTTCTATGCCTGGTCGGTGACCAGCTTCCACTTCATATATGTGAGTTGCCAGAGGCCACAGATTCCTTGCTTTACAATCTTTGATTGTTTTTAACCAGTTTCCAGCTGGCACAAGAAGATTATCTTATTGTTAAGACCGAAGGTTTGTTCTGCATATAAACAAATTGCCTGTTAAAACTAGTGTAAAATTACCTAAATTAGACCTCAAACTTTTCAGTGCTGATGTGGCACTGCCTTTGAAAGGCAATAAAAGGTGGTTAACCCCCAACTTTGGGTGGGCTTTGAACAGATTAAAGCAATAGTGTGTTCAGTTTTGGAAGGACACTCAATATCGAGAACATCACCAGAAAATCCTGAAGGATCAGAAGGATAGGAGGTTCATAGTGTGTGGAATATTTTAAAACTGATGAAGACTCATTTCTTGGCTCTTCATGGTGTTATTAAAAAGGACAGTGCAACAACCCCTATCAGGATAGTATCTGACTGTTCGGTCAGATGGGGAAAGGTGGATTAAGCTTCAATGATTGTTTGTGGATGAGATCACATATAACAGCTGACCTACTTAAAGTTCTACTGCAGTTTAGAACAAAATTGTTTGCCTGTTATTAATGACACAGAGAAAGCAATTTTAATGGTGCAATGTAAGGAAGAAGATAGAAACTATACATGAATTTTATGGCTGGAAGAACCAACAGAACCTAACAGTAGTAGATTATTGGTGTATAGATTTTGAATTGTTTTATTTGGAGCTATATGTTCTCCCTTTCTGCTGAATGCAATGATTAAACACTTACCTAAATGCAATGATTAAACACTTATCTATGGTAGAAGGTGATATAGAAAGGATGAAAAGAGGACTATAAGTAGATTACAGTTCACCAGCAATGATGATGATGAAATAAATTTTTTATTAGAAGCAAAAAAGATATTTGTGCAGGCACACATATATCTGAGGAACAGATGAGTAATAATGACTCATTACACACTATAGCTAGAGCATATGGGATTGTCAGAGAACAAGCAACTCATAAGGTCTTAAGTCTGAATTGGGACAAGAAGAAAGATACCTTGACATTACATCCTACTAAGATACGTAAGTCCAGTAAGACTACAAGAGAAGTGTTAAGAACTGTTGTACAGATTTACGATCCATTAGGAGTACTTCTACTTGTTACTATTGGGGCAAGGATATACTTGCAGAATATGTGGAAGCAACAACAACTCCCGGACCCATTACAAAAACAATGGGTCGAGTTATCCAAAGTCTTGGAAAAATGTCTTGATATTTCCTTTCCTAAGAACTCCTTAACACATATTCGGTGATGCCAGTGAATAAGCATTTGATTGTGAAGAACGAAAACTTAATGATGGCGAAGGCAAGAGTAGTGCCATTAAAGAACTGACTGTTCCAAAACTTGAGTTGATGGTATTATTGCCAGCAACAAGAATGACCAAATTTATTAACAAATCCTTTGAGAAGGGCGAGTTTGTTGAAATGTTTGTTTGATCCGACAGTAAAGTCACCCTAAATTGGTTAGTTTCGAAAAGTGTTATCCCCGTATTTGTGAAAAGTAAAGTACGGGAAATAAACTCTTTATTTCCGGAGGCAGTTCTCCTATGTGCCCATGGATGATGATCCCTGTGACTGGTTGACACTTGGGAAAAGGGCAGAAACAATCTTGGATAGTTCTTTCTGGTGGGAGGGAACCCCTTGGTTAAAAAATTCTTCTAGGCCAATAGAGGTCATGGGTTGGTGGATCACTTGTGCAGGGTAGGGATGAGAACATTTTGGTCAATACTGTGCGGGACAGCCTGAATGGTGATACTCACTTGCTGAGTTAGGAAAAATTCACCAAGGTTACAAAGGTCTGTAGGACCAAAACATGGATCCTATGACTTTTGAATAATTGAAGTTCAACCAATGTGAAGAGAACTGGTGAACTGACCTTGGAAGAACTGCAAGGGGCAAAGAATAAGACTATTGTCCTCATGCAAAAGGAATTTTTTCAAGAGGAATACAAGAGTTTGATGAAGGGGGTAAGAAAACCAAAACTAGCTCTCATACCAGAAGCTGCTAAGTTTCCTACACTATTGCCGAAGAGTTGCTGTTACTCAGGTAATTATAAAAAGAAAATCTTGATGCTAATGCTCATACTATGGGTGTAAATGCAACTGTCGCAGGTGTCAGGCAAGAGTTCTTGATCCCAGAGATAAGGAAACTAACTAAGAGTATATTACACATTTGTGTTATTTGTAGGAGAATGCAGGTGGGGCCGTATAGTCCCAATGTATAGTTCCTCCATTACCTGGGTTCACGGTGTAATGCAAGCAACCTTTTAATACCACTGCATGGACTAAACCGGCGCATTATGGGTTAAGGGAAATGGACATAGCCCTGAGGAAGCTTATATCATCTTATCAACGTGCCCAATAATCAGAGGCATATATGTAACTAGTTGATAAGTAGTTCTGTGACTCGTTCCTCACGAGTTTTAAAAAGTACTGGAGCAGATGATGTTTCCCAGCACTCATGTTGAGTGACAATGCCACCATGTTTGTAGTACCATCAGAATATCTTAAGACCATGTTGGAAAATCCCAGGGTACAGGAACATCTGTTACATGTTACATATAAAGTAGAGTATAACTGGAAGTTCATTCCAGCCAGAACATCATAGTTTGATGATATATGGGAAAAGCTGATAGGACTTCTTAAGTCAGGCCTAAAAAAGATTGTAAGCCAAGCTTTATTCAGTTTTGAAGAACTGACCTGTATACTGGTAGAGCTGGAAAGGATCATTAGTGATAGACCCTCCAGTTACAGCCCGGGGATTTTAATCAATTGGAAATTTTAACCATTAATCATTTGATTCTTGGGAGAAAGCTAGTCCTTCCCATGAGTAGTAGTAAATTGGGAAGAGATCTCTGGTGACCCTACCTTATCCCATAAATCTGTGGCAGGAGATGAGAGAAATTAATCCTGCAAAAGTAGACAATCAGTCAAGCACCTGCCTGAACAGCCTTGTCAGATAGCTGCAGAACCCCAAAAAGCATTATATAAGAACAAGGCTATTGTAAATAATGTATGCATAAGTTTCTTGCAGGGGGATATGTCAAAACTTTGACAAGAGGCTTGTCATTTCTGCAAGTAATGGTATACATAGTTTTGTTTTCCTTATTTACATAAAGTGAGAATGTGTACAGTGCATCCTTGACTTACAGCAGGGGATCTGTTCCAGTGCTTCGCTGTAAGTTGATTTCTACCATAAGTCAGTTTTTCGCTGTTAAGCGCCGTTATAGCCCTGCTATAGTGATAGCAGGGTTATAACGGTTATAGCCCTGCTATAGTGATAGCAGGGTTATAACGGCATTTACGGCGTCATAACTCGAGTTATAGTGCTGTAACTTGATGCTGTTGCATCAAGTTACAGCATTGTAAGTACCATTAACTTGATGCCCATTCATTTTGTTAGCACTGTCAATGGCCCTTACAGTGCCACAATGATGTTATAACCTGTAAAATGCTGTTAACAGCTGAAAAAGTGACGTAAGATCGAATCGCCGTAAGTCAAGGATGCACTGTATTATGTGGAAGAAAGATATTATGTTTTGTTGTGTGTATGTATTTAGTTGTGAAAAGCATTGTGTTTGGTTATTTCATGCATTAGATTGTAAGTAAGGCAGTCCCCGGTTATCAGTGGAGGTCCATTCCCAACGGCATGATGATAACCGAAAATCTGCGATAATCGTGCCAATTCCGGGTTATTGGCACCAATAACCAAGGATCAGCGCCGAAAATTCAGTTTTGTCGTAGCTAGACAAGTGCCACAAAACCGGATCACTGATAAACAGGGGCTGCCTGCATACAAAATGTAATAACGTAGTGCGTAAGTGTCGGTTGTCAGTTGTTTGTTGGTTCAGTAGTTAGTCAAACTTTTTGGTGTTGGTTAACAATGGCCATGAAGTCAGACATTTTATAGCTCTGGTGAAGTGTAGTTGTACCTAGGAATGTAACAGAAGATTCAGTCATAGTTAAGATTCCAATTAGAGTAGACGTAACTCGTGTGGATCTCTGGAATTCATTGGTCTTTCCTGGATCTCTGGAATTTATTGGTCTTTCCAAATGCATTTAAGCATTCCTTTTCATTTAAAAATTTATTTAGGGAAATTTCTTTAGAAGATATGCAAAGATATGTATATCTAAGTGTAAGGAGAATTTCTTGTGGTGCTCTGTAGATGAGGGTTACGAAGTAGAGATTGTGCTTAGGCCAATCTCAATCTCAATTCAGGATAAGAATAATGAATATGCCATTTGAATTAACAGTAAGTTTGTATCCTTTATATATTAATTAATATACACAATACAATGCAATGTTTTAAGTGTAATTTAGAATATGAGTGAAGTAGCGCTGGTGTAATAGCATTAAACTTAAGCTATGATTAGATTCGTACATTTCAATTAATTTAGGCTATACAATCTCTTAATTGAAATGGTCTACTTATTCTGAACAAGTCGGAACATGGTATTAAGAAATGTTTTTTCAATTTTCTGTACCTTTCATGGGAAGTTGAAAGTGAAAATTTCCAACCCTGTGTGGCCTCTTTGCCATTGACACTTGTAAAAATATGCTAATTTTAGCAAGTTATACATGTCCCTTATAATAATGTTTACAATTTTATTTTGTAAAATTACAATTACATCTCACACAATAACATAAAAGTCCAGAAATACAATCAGCAACAATACTTGATTATAATTATATAGTAAATTATTCACATGATATATTGGGATGGGGAGATTAACTTTTTAGTGAATTATAAATGTTCTAATACTTTTTCTTAATTTTACTCTGCAAAATTACAATTACACCTGACAATAACTAAAAGCAATTGTAATCCCTGAGTATATTCATGGGCAAATATATAATAAATGTAGTGGGATGGACAGATGTACATTTCCCCATGAAATCTAAAGTCACAGTAATCTCCCTGTATCCTGAGCTGAAGAATCAGTGATGCTACATGTCTGCCATATAGTAGTCATTTATGGCCCCCTCAAGTGGTAGGAACGTTTTCATGCAAAACTCATTCAACTATTACGGTAGAAAATAGCAGTAGTCATAAGAGCTGAATCGGAGTGTTTCACATGCAATTACTGGGGATCAAAGAACTCTGTCCCTTAACCTGTTAAGCGTCACCCACGTAATAATACGTTTACCGCGATCTACTCGGTAGCGCCTTCAACGGGATATTACGTTCAAGACTTTAACTGTGCTTGTCAAGCCGTCAGCCCCGTAATAATACGTTTACTCGTATAGAAAGTGTAGGAACATCATTTGGTAACACTCTCAGCACACGGGAAACTTATTTCCAGCCTGGCAACTCTTTCCTGGTGGTCGCTTATGCTAGAAAACTGCCTGTCCCTGCTGGTTTTCTTTCACTACGCTTCGGGCGTTTATCGAGATAAATAGGTTTTCGCGTCTTTCACAATGAATGTCCCAAAGAGGAGGCGTATTTCTTCAGGTGAGATCAATCAAATACTAGATGAGGAGTCTGATATTGATAACCTATTTGATGATGAGAGCTCAAGTTTTGAATCCTCCAGTGATGAGGATACAAACTTTTCTTACAATAGCGGGAGTGAAGATGACTTTTCTTTGCCGAGTGACTGGACTCCGAGAGAGAGAGAGAGAGAGAGAGAGAGAGAGAGAAGATAGAGAGAGAGAGAGAGAGAGAGAGAGAGAGAGAGAGAGAGAGAGAGAGAGAGAGAGAGAGAGATCCCTTTACTTTTGTTGCTGATCCCAGCGTGAAATTTACAGTTGAGGATAAAGAGAATTGATTAGAATATTTTGAGAAATATTTTGATGATGAAATCATTGATTACCTCGTGAAAGAAACAAACAGATTTGCAAATCAGTTTCTAGATGAGAATGTAGAACATTTGTCTCCACAACCACGAGTACATAGATAGATGGTTTGACACTGTGAAGTAGGATTTTGTGTAGCCCGTTGCTTTAGAGATTGGCATACGAAAGAATGATGGTGCATGTATGTATAATATTTTTCATTCAGTATTATGAAGTCTTTTGAAATAAAATAATTGTAGTATTAATTTTTTTTACTCCAACATTTAATAATTTCCTACACTTAACTACAGTATGAATAATAAGCATAAAAATCAATATTAACTTTGAAAAACTATCATCAGTGCTATGATTGCTGATTACAAAAAAAGCGTGACGGTACGTTAGCAGCGAGCTCATCCGGGGCGGACGCTTAACAGGTTAAGAGTTAAGGATCAACAGGCCCATCGAGATCAGACCCAGCACTGTGGGCAAGGTCTGACATAATGCTTGTCTTGCTCAACTCCATCATTTACTTGAATTCTACCAGTAAGGGTACATGGTGTCCAACCCCACTTATCTTCTCATTTTACAGTCATACTGAAAGGTGTACGTGGGTCGGTATCTAAAAGATAATCCTGATTGTTTGTTTGTATGGTGTTTTTACATTGCATGGAACCAGTGGTTATTCAGCAACGGGACCAACGGCTTTACGTGACTTCCAAACCACGTCAAGAGTGAACTTCTATAACCAGAAATACACAACTCTCACTCCTCAATGGAATGCTCAAGAATTGAACTTGCGGCCACCGAGGTGGCATGCAAACACCATACCAACCACGTCACTGAGGCACTTTGACAAATATAAAAAGAGCCTAGCAAATTTAGTTTACACCAACTATGTACTTAGGGCAAGCTATGAGTCAGTCCTACATAGCTGATCTCAGAAGCCCCCAAACAATGTCAAGGTAGTAGGAATCTGGATGGTTGACAGATAATAGTGTACTAAACATACAACAAATGTTTTAGGCATATTCAAGTAGGGGGAAACTCTAGTGATGGAAGCACTTATGTTAACTATATTGGCTCAAAAATTCTTTAAGCTTTACTGGGGAATGATGCCAGATTATTTTTCATAGATTTCTCTTTGAATGATAAGTGTTTTGGTTGGTGGGGTCCCTAGTCAGAATCATTTTTGCATTTCAAAGTCCCAATGTAAAGACAGGGAGGGTTCATCCCTTTCAACTTGTACTGATTTCCATTGGGAGAACTTGAGTACTCTGCAGATTACGAGTACTACATTGAGAATTTGATCAACCTTTTTTAATGCTAGCCATATATCTCACTTCTATGGTCTAAAATAGACAGAACATTTTCCTTTTACAGTAACATCATGGTAGATCTGTAAGGTTCATCTCAAGTGTCAGTCACAGATTAAACCTAAAGACTAAAGTCTGGCAAATGGTTATCAGGTTGTTTCTTATTTTCAATTCAATGTCATAATCCTTTTCAAACTGACACCTTTCAAAAACATGAATGTTTTTCTTTATCCCACAGAAAACTGAAAATTGTGAAGTGGCAGAGGTATCTACTTTTGTTATGGCAATGTTAAGAATACACTGGGAATGTCATGAGTTTGAGGTAGTGTATATGGCAATGTGATACATAAAAAAAAAAAAATTCAATTTGCTTAGCAAATTTCTTGTGATACTGTAGATTGCAAGAAATAGTGTACCACTGAAAACACCTTTGGGATACCATATTCAAATTTTTATTTCTGAATACTATTATCTATTTACACCAGAAAGGTGCAATCTGTTAGGTTTAATCTGTGACTGACACTTAAGATGAACCTTAGAGATCTACCATGATATTACTGTACCAAGAAAATGTTCTGTCTATTTTCCTGATAGGGATAGGTGGCCTCGAAGATCATACTACTTATAGTGTATTTTCAATATATGTAGTATAATTTTCAATATAGTATATCTCTAGGTAATATCATAAGCCTTTGAGATAAAAGAAATAACAATAATTATTATGTACAGTTTAACACCCTTTTCAACCCTTAATGGAAAGATATGCTCACATGAGTAGCAATAACAGGTTTTGGGTGGGCGGCGGATTTAGTCATGGTAACAATATAACATGCCATCAATTTGGGAGAATCAGGAGGGAAAGAGGTGCCAATACTTCTATAGCCCATAAATTCACTAACAGCAACTTTTAGACTGGCTAAAATCAAGTGGGTGGCTCATGAAAGAGGTAGTTGTGTTCTTGACTTGAAGGGAGCATGTACTCTCTCTCTCTCTCTCTCTCTCGACATCTTTTTATATAAATGCTCATAAATATACCCAGGGGTTGCTGTTGGCTTTAGTTCTTATCTTTTATGATAGTATATCCGCTATCATTCTAATTTTGCAAAGAAAAGTACAAAGAAATATTAGAAAAGACATGTATAATCCAAAAAAGTTACTGCCTCTTTGATCTCAATAAATTTATGTAAATATTTCACAAAAAACACAGAATTTGTTACTGATTTTAGTTCTTATCTGTTATGATATTGTATCAGCTGTCATTATAATTTTACAAAACAAAATAAATTTATTTATTAGAAAATGCATGTATACTTTGGTAAAATTTAAGAATTTCTTGTAAAAGAGGCACACACAGGGTTAAATAAGTCATTTTCAACTCCTCGTAGAAGGTAGGGAAAATTTTTTAGGACTTTTTTTTTCCTTACAACTTGTGCATTTGCATTTCTTCCCCTTTCCATTGGTGAGCTTTTTTTTTTTTTTTCTTAAATTGGCTAACCTCAAGGTTTACCTGGCCCAGGGTGCTGCATCTTGATTTTTTTTTACCCTGCCTCTTTAGGCTTAACATATTTCTCCAAATTACATGAACAGTTATTTGTTATTTGTTTCTTCAAATCACATAAAAGGTATTTTGACGAAGGAAAAATCTATTTCTGGGAAGACCTGTGTCGCCTGGTGAAATGGTCCGGTAGCACGCATTTCTTAGTATAAATAGATTCTAAATATACCAGAGAAAAAGCTAAAATGGAATGCTGAAGTTACTACCTTCAGCTCGAACACCCAAGGGCGTCGGTATAAGCACTAGGGCGAGTGGAGGCCAGTATCACAGGACTTCTGCCAATTAGAAGATTCCTTTCAAAGTCCCTCACAAGGGAAGAGCTGTTACAAGGACTACCACTTATACTTTCCGCTCGCTACTACTACCACCCACGCCCGGCATTTTCATTTCTGGAATACGCACCCAAGCTTGGACTGGCTACAGGGTGGGGATCAGGAAAAGAAAGAGGGACGGGTTCACCGGGCGACACAGGTCTTCCCCTAGAAATAGATTTTTCCTTCATCAAAATCCCTTTTCTGGGTTCGACCTGTGTCGGCCGGTGAAATAGTATCAGAGAATTGTCATCCAAGCTTGAAAGATACAAAACAAAAATGTATATAAGGAATAATGAAACTTAAAGTTCACTTAAAGAATAAACTTAATAAGCCGTGAAAGAAACGGACAAACTTATCTGAATTCTTAAAATTAAGATTGGTTGGTTTTATAAAGTTTAGGTGTAACACCAAGCACTAGGGCAGCAAAGGCCATTCAGCGCTTACTGTATAACTATGAAATTATAAGACGTGTTATATCATATAAAGCAGGTTTATTTCTTTGAGATAATTTACTATATTTTGAAGCGGGGCATTTTCTCCTAATAGTTCTTCAAGTGGGATATTATATATGTTTTTGGATCTTCGTTTTCTTTCGAATTTTTTGCATTCAGTTAGCAGATGACGGACTGTGACCAGAGTACGACAATGGTCACAGTAAGGGGCCTGTCTTTCCTCGCCTTGCAACATCAAGTATTTGTGTGTCAAGTATGTATGTCCTATTCTTAATCTTGTTAATATGATATCTTCCCTTCTTTGACATTGTTGTCTATTCCAAGGTTTTACAGATGATTTAATATGCTTTAATTTATGATTCAATTCTAGCCATTCTTTTTCCCATTTTGATTGACAGTATTCATTTATTGTTGTTTTAATGTCATTGTAAGGTATTTGTATTTTTTTGATAGACTCCTTTTTTACTGCCTTTTTGGCTTCTTTATCCACCTCTTCATTACCCTTTATGCCCACATGGGAAGGGACCCAACAGAGTTTTATATTTATAGATTTCCGTTTTACTATTATATCTATCCACTCTCTTATTTCTTCAATTACGGGATGAGAAACTGTGTATTGTCTTAGCGCTTCTAAAGCACTGTAAGAATCCGTGTATATTACAAAGGTATCGTTTGCCTTTCCCACCATAAAGGTATATTTTATAGCCTCTAATATAGCATTAATCTCTGCAGTGAATATCGAGCATATTTTTGGAATTTTTTCCCTTAGTTTTATATTTTTTGTTATTACAGCATAGCCTACACCCTCCTTCGACTTGGAACCATCTGTATAAATACTAATATCCCGTTTATGTTTTCCCTGGTGTGACAGAAATTCACTCTTCAATTGTGCATCTGTTACCTTCTTATTAAATGATTTCTCACAGATTTCTATTTTAGCATGTCTCCACGGAGGTATTTTAGAAGTTGTTATTTTTGATATGCTACTTGTTCCTAATTTTAGATGTTCTATATCTGGTTTTAATCTATTCTCCAATGGTTTAGAGGCTCTTGGTTTGTCGTCATAATTATTTGTTATGTTCTTCATATATTTGGTGTTTGGATTATCATTAAGGTTATTTATTTTAGTAATGTATTTTAATCCCATTTCTTCTCTTCGTACTTTCAGGGGATCTATTCCTGCTTCTACATACAGACTTTCCACGGGGGAAGTTCTGTAGGCTCCAGTGCATAGTCTAATACCCATGTTATGTATGACATCCAGTTTTGTTAATAAGGTTTTAGAAGCACTACCATATACTTGACATGCATAATCAAGTTTACTTAGACAAAGAGCCTTATATACTTTTATCAGAGAGGTTCTATCAGCACCCCACTCATTATGCGCAATTACTTTTATTATATTTAAGGATTTTCTTACTTTTATCGCCAGTTGTTCTATATGTTCTTTATATGTAAGTTTTTTATCAAGTATTACACCGAGGAATTTTATCTGATCATCATATTCAATTATATCATTATTTATAAATAAAGTAGGAATTAATTCCTGTTTTCTTGATCTTGTAAATCTGACAGCTTTTGTTTTTTGCGGAGAAAATTGAAAACCCTTGTTATCGGCCCATTTTTTTTACCCTATTTATGGCTGCTTGCAATCTGTTGCTTATGTCCAGCGCTTTTTCACCACTACTATATATGACGAAGTCATCTACAAAAAGGGATCCTTGGACTCCTGGCGGGATCATTTCAATTATCTCATTGCTATTGCAAACAACGCCACGCTTAGTACACTACCTTGGGGGATTCCTTCCTCCTGGATAAATGAATCAGAGATTTCTGCCCCCACTTTGACTTTTATATATCTTTCAGATAGGAATTCCCTAATATATTCATATAAATTGCCTCCTATTCCCCATTCTATCAATTTTTTTAAAATCCCTCCCCTCCAGGTGGTATCATATGCCTTCTCTAAATCAAAAAATACTCCTATTGTTTGTTTTTTACCAACCATTGCATTTTGTATCTCTCTTGTAATCATTAAGAGGGGATCTATGGTACTTTTATTTTTCCTGAATCCAAACTGTCTGTTTGACAATAGCTGTTTATTTTCTAATACCCATATTAGTCTGTTATTCACCATTTTTTCAAATATCTTACTTAGACAACTAGTAAGGGCTATTGGCCTATAGCTGCTTGGTGACTCTGGGTCTTTTCCTGGTTTTAAGCCTGGTATGATTAAAGATTCTTTCCAGGTTTTAGGTATGCTGTGAGAGTGCCATAATTCATTTAAAATTTCTAATAAAAAGGTTTTGCTTTCTTCTGGTAGGTTTTTTATCATTTCATATCTAATGTTGTCTTCCCCTGGAGCTGTTGGACTTGCAAGTTTCAGGACATTTTCCAGTTCTTCCATGGTGAAAGGAAGATTATAGATTTCCTGATTATTAGATTTTATTGGTATTGGGACATAATTTTTTATTTTTAATTGGAATTTCTTTGTATAATTCGAGATACTAGATGTTTTGGCGAAACATTTTCCCAATTCATTTGCGACTACTTTGGGATTTGAAATATATTTGTTTTCTACTTTTAATGTAGGTAATGGTTCTGGCCGATATCTACCCTGCAGTTTATTTATTTTCTTCCAGATTTCTTTGTCTTGAGTTTTAGAATTTATATTATTAATATATTTTTTCCATGAATTTCTTTTGGCTATCTTGAATATTCTTTTCTGCTTTGCTTTAGCTCTCAAATATGCAATTCTATTGGCATCACATTTATGTCTCAGATATCTTCTAAAGCATGTTCTCGTAATCTTCCTTGCTGCTTTACATTCTTCATTCCACCAGGGTACCAGTGGTCTAGTCGGATTGCCTGAGGTAACTGGAATAGTTTCATTTGCTTTATCATCTATTGTTTTTACTAGATGTTCATAAGCATCTATGTGGTTTGTAAAGTCAGATAGTTTTTTGTTAATCACCGTTTTCTCTTATATAAATTCCAATTTGCTTCTTCCATTTTCCTCTTTGGTATATATGTTATATTAGAATTATTTTTTAGCTCAATTTGTATTGGCCAGTAGTCACTCCCAAATCCCCAAATATTATTATTTACTTTCCAACTGAAATCTGTGGCAATTTCTGGGGAACATAAAGTGATGTCTATTGCAGAGGTGCTATTATGATAAACATCAAATCTTGTTGGAGAACCATCATTTAAAATAATCAAATTTTTGTTATCTATAAAATCTAGGACAGTGTTTCCTCTCCTGTCAGATGATGTACTTCCCCACATGGGATGTTTGGCGTTGAAGTCACCTACTAATAAGTAAGGTTTTGGCAATTGTTCTATTAGATTTTCTAAGTCTTCCACTTGTAATGGTCTATTATTTCCAAGATGATCTATTAAGCGACTTTCTAACGATGGTTCCATATATATTGAGCATATTGTTATTTTTTTTTCTAGGAATACTTGAACTGCACATGCCTGTATTACCGAGTTAATCCTAACAGGTTGGCATTTGATTGAAGAATGCGTTATGATTGCAGTTCCTCCTTGGCTGTTGTCATTTAAAATTTGTGTTGATTTCCACACATTATAATTTATGCCAGCATTGAGAACATTGTTTACCTATTTTAGTTTCCTGTAAGCAAATAATATTTGCATTACATTCTCTAATTAGTGATTTTAAGTTTTCATTATTTGATACGTATCCTCTGATATTCCACTGTAAAATAGACATTTTAAGAAGAGGTTTAGGGTTTTGTTTTAGTATCTTTATTTGTTTTCCTGAACTTTGAATTTTATTGAAGTTGTATAATTTTGCTGTACTTTGTTCTTCTTTTGGTGGGTGATGTATTTCTGCTATTGTTTTCTTTATTGGCTGAAGAGTCTCAGATGTTCTTTTTATTAGAGGTGCATTTAAATGGCTTTTGCTCTTGGGTTCTATTTCAATACTTTCTTCAATTTTATCTGATGTTTTAACTTTCTCTTTTATTTGGGTTTCTCTTTTTTCATTTTTTGTTTGCAAGCAATTTTCGTTGACTTTGTCTTCTCGGTATTCATTTTTATCCATATAGATTTTGGGTCTTACTGATTGTTTAATTTGTTTTTTGGATTTGGGTGACGTTTCAAGTAGTCTTTTTTTGTCTTTTGTAATTATCTCTTGGTGTTTTTTGCTTGTCCTCCTTGTTTTTTGGGTGGCGTTTCTCTCTAAAGGCCCTCTTTTTATCTTTAGCTTCCAGCTCATTATAATTATCTTGGTAATATTTCAGCTATATATGTATTATTCTCTTGTGTTTCTATTTCCTCCAATATCTCAAATGAATTTGAACATACAGTTGCACAAGTATCTTGATTTCTTGCTATATTAGTTTCTTGTAATGTTATTTTTTCTTCTGATTTATCTATTAGGGGTTTGTTATTTGCTTCCATTTTTGTTTCATTCTTTGAGCTCATTGCAGCAGAGAACATTTGCTTCCTAGCGGGATCATGCATTCCTCTAACTCTCACTCTAGTTTGGCTTCTCTTATTGGCATTCCTGATCTCTCCTGAAGTAATTTCAGTTCTGTATTGTATATATAGTACATCACTCCTTAGACCTAGCATGGTGATTTTGGCCACAGTTTACACATTTTGGTTCACCACACTTCCACTGCGTGGTATGTTTGTCAGATCCACAATATGCACAAATCGATATATTTCTGCAATTTTACCATGTATGCCCATATTTACTGCAGTTTTGGCACTGTAGTGGTTTTGGAACATAAGGTCTCAGTTCTCTATTTTGGCCCATGATTTTAATTTTGAAAGGCAATTCTTGGCCTTCAAATTTTATTTTTGCTATTTCAATGTCTTTTCATTACTTTGTTTACTGGTTATACTGTAAACTTCACAATCTTGTACATTGTTGTACCTTTTTTTAAGGGAATCCAGCAAAATATTTTTCTCTATTAGCTCTTCACTTTTAGGAAGTACTACAGTACCCTGTACACTGTTCATATTGTCGTGCTTTCTTATCGTTACTTTTATATTGTCTATGTTCTTTATGGTTAAATAATTTTCAGATTGATTTTTTGTAGTGGTTTCTATTAACCACTCCAGTTCTTTTATTTGTCTAAATGACATTTCTGAGGTTGGGTGCCTACTTAACAAATAATTTTCCAATCTTAATGCTGATATTTTTCTGTCAGTTTCCAAGGTCAAGAACCTTGACCAACTTCCACTCCCAAAGAGGGAGTCGAAGTGAGTCAAGGTTGGGTCAATTCTAAATTTGCTTTTTCTTTGTGGCTTGTATGGTATTAAAGTTTTAATACCAGCCTGTTCTTCATTACCTGGGTTTTCCTTAGAACAGTCCATTGCCATGCCAGAAGTCGTAGGGGTTTTTGTTTTAGTTTCCATATATATAAAGTTTAAATATTTCGTCCAGGATGAGATCCCTCTCACCAAGGAGGCCCAACTGAGGGAGGAGCAATACTGTTACACTATGGTAACTGCCCTGGGACACTCACCTGGATATACGCCATACCCACAGTGCCTTAAGGGTCGTCAGTCCCAAGAGATCGGACCCAGCACTGTGGGCATGGCTTGACATAAAAATTTCCCCTCGCTCGACCACGTCAGGTACTCTAGTTTTACGGGTGGAGTGGCATGCCGTCCAACTCCACCCTCCATCAAGTTAAAAGAGCGTTCAATTCAATACTCCAAAACCACGCCAAGGTCGTCAACGAAAGAAGAAGGAGGGAAGAGGGAAAATTTAGAGGAGGGGAGGGGGTAAAGGAGTGAAAGGTCCCAATGTTCAGTTGGATCCACAGCAGAGAGTAGGCATACAGGGGCATACTCCCTCTGCAGTGGATCCCTAAGCCCCCCACCTCGTCAAGGAGTTGGGATCAGGGGGCTTAAAATTAAGACTTAATAACTAGAAATAAAGTAATAATACATACAATGGAACAGGGGTGGATCAAATACAATTGTATTTGTATTTGAATTGTATTTAAATACAATTTTAATGTATTTGTATTTGTATTTTAGCATCCAGAGAAAAAGTATTTTGTATTTGTATTTGTATCATGGCACCCAGAAAAAAAGTATTTTGTATTTGTATTTAAATTTGATATTTTGAGTCAAAATCATTTGAGGAAACAAGGAGAGAGATAGAGAGAGAGAGAGAGAGAGAGAGAGTAGTAGAGGAGAGAGAGCGAGAGAGAGAGAGAGAGAGAGAGAGAGAGAGAGAGAGAGAAAAGAGGAGAGAGGTCAACAATGCAAGAATGCAGATATAAACTTGTGTGAAAAAATGTTATATAGTTCGCATATTTTCAGGATGATTTTTTATTAGTAGCTTTGAAATCTGAAATAAGAGTACTTGTATTTTCATTTGTATTTTCTGAACCAGTGATTTATTTTTATTTGTATTTTTAGATTTAGGAAGAAAAGTATTTGTATTTGTATTTATATTTCTAGATTTAGGAATAAAAGTATTTGTATTTTGTATTTTTGGAATCCCAAACGAAAGTATTTGTATTTGTATTTCAATTGTAAAAAGTCAGTATTTGATCCTACCCTGCAATGGAATGGCATATGAAGCAATATGACTATATACATATAAGTATGTACAAAACAGGTAAGGAATACAAAAGGTGGGTGGTCCCAATGCTATATACAAGTCCGGCAACAGAATGGCAAGCAAACCAGCCCGGCAAGGGAGGGGAGGGGCGGGGGATTGGTAGGGAATACGAGTGAGGCAGGTAGGAAGGAGTGAGTATCAAAGAAAAAAGGGGGCTAGGCAGAACGAGCAATAGAAAATAGAGTTTTAGGAGTCGGTCATCTCAGGGGAGACTATGCTACCTGCAGCCACTGCTGAGAATTTAAGGGCCTCTAGATTCTTGAGATAGTGGTGTTTAAATACTGCCGGAGATTTCCATCCTGTATATTTCTTCAGGTCCTCGAAGTTCATATTGTGAAAATAGTTAATCAAGGTAGCCACTGCTCGGATATCATGGACGTGCGGAACTGAATCCGGATTGGCTTGTTTAATAAAATAAAGGATTTGTTGTCTAATACCTTTCAAGGAAATTGTACCGCCTTTCTCTCTAATAAAAAGGGGACCTGAAGACTTTTTAGAAGTCCTGGCCAGATAGGATTTAAGAGTGACAACAAGATACAATGATGTGTCTTGCGTAAGAGGAACAATTTTCCAGGGAGCCCATCTGTTTTGTGGGTCTTCATTCTTGACCAAGAATTTCCGATCCGGGGATAGTAGCACTTCACCCGACGGAAGGAATTCAACGTGGTTTGGGTCTCTAGAGAGAGCGACAGCTCAGATATTCTGGCGCCTGACGCCAGACTCATTAAGAATAATGTTTTCCTGAGAAGGGTTATATATGAGCATGAATCATTATCAGTGTCTGAGGCTAATTTAAGTACGTCATTTAAAAACCAGGAGACTGTATGAGGGCGGTCTAATGGTCTCAGACGGCCACATGCTCGCGGAATTGAAGAGAGAAGTACGAATCAGTCAAATCAATGTTTTAGCCAAGCTGAAAAATCTTCCTTAAGGCAGATTTGGTTGTAGTAATGGTACTACTAGCAGCTAGACCTTTCTCGAATAGGGTTCTAAAGAATGAAATTGCTAGATTCGTAGTCATCTTTTGGACATCTGATTCTTTTAGAAAGATGGCCAATTTCTTCACTGCAGAATCATACTGTCTGAGCATTGACTCTCTTTTATCTGATTCTATAAACAAGATATTTAGTGGATTGATACTAGCATCCTTTTAGGCTGCAAACTTCATGAAGTCCATCGAAGTTAGGGCACTCAGAATTCTCGAGGAAGCTGACACAATCCGATTTTGTACTACTTGGGTCAGTTCCGGACAGGGGATTCGTCTGGGACGGAGATTCAATTCTAGCAGAAGAGGGAACCAGTTGCTCTTTGGCCAGTTGGGTGCGACCAATGCTACTTGTCCCTTGAAAGATCTGAGTTTGTGCAGGACTTTCATCAGGAGATTTAGATTTAGATTAGATTTAGATTTATCTTCCCGCCACTGGCCAGTGGCATAAGGCTGATACAGTTTCTCTCCATCTGTCTCTATCCCGAGCCATTTCCCTCGCTTCCTCTAAGTTTTGGATTTCATCCTCAAGATCCCTGACAATTATGTCTATCCACCTCGTTCTTGGTCTACCCAGCGGTCTTCTTCCTATTTGTACTGCTCTCAGTGCTCTCCTGGGGTCTCTATTCTCTTCCATCCTCTCAACATGTCCAAACCATTTCAGCCTTCCCCTCTTCAACCTGGTACTGACTGGCCTTTGCCTCAATCTCACCCTGATGTCTTCATTTCTAACATAATCATCCCATTTAATGCCAAGTATTCTTCTCAGCAGCTTCATCTCAAAAGCATCCAACCTTTTCTCCTCTGTTCTGGTCAGTGCCCAGGTGGACGAGCCATACATCAGGACTGGTAGTACTACTGCATTGAATATTCTCATCTTAGTTCTCAAGCTGATTTCATGCCTCGACCAAACGTTTTTTCTCAGAACCTCAAAAGCTCTTGCTGCTCCTAGTTTTCTTCTTTGTATATCTTCAATTTGCCTCCCGTCTGCTGTTACCACACTTCCCAAGTAAACAAACAAACTTCTCAACTTGCTTGAGTTCCTGTCCTCTGATTGTCATATCCTCCATGTGCACCCAATCATCATCCTTACTCACAACCATGATCTCGCTCTTCTTTGTGCTGATGTTCAAGCCAAAATTCTGTGTCTCTGTCTCCATCCTCATTACCATACCTACCAGCACCAGCCACGTATCAGCAACCAACGCAACATCATCAGCAAAGTCCAAATCCATAAAAACTTCTCCACCAATACTAGCCCCTCTGTTTTCATTCTCCATCACTCTTCTCATTATATGGTCAATATATACATTAAACAAGGTGGGTGACATAACACATCCCTGTCTTAGCCCACTTCCAACTGGGAACCATTCACTTTGCTGTCCATCCAGCTGTACACAGCTGCACACTCCTTGGTACCAGTTCTTTAGTATCCTTATCACTTTCAGTGGTATACCATAGTGTTCTGCCACTCTCCACATTCCATCTCTCCATACTGAATCCTACGCTTTCTCCAAGTCTATAAAAGCACAGAATATTGGCTTTGCATACTCCCATCTCTTCTCAATTATCTGTCTTAAGGTGAAAATTTGATCCACTGTTGACCTTCCACTTCTAAAACCACACTGCTGTTCTCTAAGTTTCTCTTCTACTATAGGTCTTATTCTGTTAAGTATTACTCTCATGAATATCTTCCCTGGGACTGACAGTAAACTTATGCCCCGATAGTTACCACACTCCCTTTTGCTTCCCTTATTTTTATATATTGGTATCATAATTGCCTTTTTCCAATCACTTGGTACCACCTCTGTTCTCCAAACTATGCTAAAAACAACTCTTAATGCCTCTATCATCCTTCGTCCTCCTGCTTTTAGCATCTCTGCAGTTATCCCGCACACGCCAGCAGTTTTTCCATTTTTTACAGATTTTAAGGCCTCTTTCACCTCTTCTGCACTAATGTCTTCTTCTTGTACCTCCAGGGCCTCGTTTAAATCTGCAATGCACTCATCCCTACCGGTAGTATCAACATTTAGGAGTCTTTCAAAATACCTTGCAAACAGATTCAGGAGATTTACTGGTGGAAATAGGTAAATCTTCTGCCAACTGTTCCAGTCTATGGACATCGCATCCGTGGCGTGAGCTAGAGGGTCCAGGTTGGGAGCCACGTAACACGGAAGTTTGTGATTGGACTCCGTGGCGAACAGTTCTACTTGAAGGCCCGGGATTTGATTGCATATCCAGCGGAATGACTTCATGTCCAGGGACCACTCCAACTCCAGCGGAGTCGTCCTGGATAGTGAGTCTGCGATGACATTTCTCACTCCTGCCAGATGAGTAGCTGACAGGTGCCAATGATTTTTCGTCGCTAACGAGAAAATCCCAATCAGAAAAATGGCCATTGCTTCTTGGACATTGATGTGGAACTGGCGGAACATCTTCGACCACGTTCCTTAAACTTTCTTGTATTGTGAGTAACCCCACCAAACGGTCAGGGGGGCGTCCGTGTGGACTGTCAGAGAAGGCGGAGGAAATTGCAGTGGCACTGACTTGGAAAGGCTCCGGCGTTCCGTCCATGGACGGAGCCTTTTCATTAATACCGGCGGAATTAGAGAGATCTTGTCTCTGAATTTGACGTTGGCTCTCTTTTGCCAGACTCAATTGATATCCTTCAGCCTGGCTTTTAACAAGACGTCTGTTATCGAGGCAAACTGCAGTGAACCTAGAATTCTCTCTTGGGTACAACGAGAAGCCTTTTTGTTCTTGAGAAACTGTCTCGTAGCCTTTGCTATCTCTCTGACCTTCTTGGATGGGAGAGATAGTTTGTGAGAGTTTAGGTCCCATTGTATTCCCAGCCATTGAAAGCGGGAAGCCGGAACGAGCCGAGATTTTTCCTTGTTTATCTGGAAACCCAGATACTCTAGAAATTCTATTACTTTGGCTGTTGCTTTGCAACACTCCTCGTCGTTGGTTGCCCAAATGAGCCAGTCGTCTAGGTAAGCTACTAACATTACCCCTTGAGCTCTTAGTTCTTGAACTATCGTCTCTCCTAATTTGGTGAATATTCTAGGCGCTATGTTGAGCCCGAATGGCATGACTCTGAATGAGTAAGCCTGTTTTCCTAGCTTGAAGCCTAGGTACGGAGAGAAATTTCTTGCTATCGGAACATGATAGTAAGCGTCTGTAAGATCTATAGAGGTGGTGACGGCCCCACAGGGAAGTAAAGTCCGCACCTGCGAGACGGTCAGTATGCGGAACTTGTCGCATTGAATGTATGAGTTGAGACGGGATAGGTCCAGAATCACTCTTCGTTTGTCAGAGTCCTTCTTTGGTACACTGAACAGACGTCCTAAAAACTTTAGGCGTTTGACTTTCTTTATTGCCTTCTTTTGGAGGAGATCTTTGGCATAGTCTAGCAGGTCCATCGTTGGAGTCTGGTGAAAACTGACTGGTGGAGGAGGCCCTTTCTCCCATTTCCACCCCAGACCTTTCGAAACAATGCTGTGGGCCCACGGACTGAAGGTCCAATGGTCCCGGAAGAGATATAGTCTCCTGCCCACCTGCGGGCTCTCACTGGTTGGTTGCAGTTCTGCTTCCTCTGCCTCTCCTGAAACCCCTGCCTCTAGAGCCACTTCTCTGCCGGAAGGCACCTTTGGCTCTGCTACTTCCAGCATGCCTACTGTAGCCGCGAAATGCTCCTCGCGACTTGTAGGAGGTGTTGAAGGCTGGGGAGGTCACCAAGGTTGTGGAGGTTGAGGGTTACTGTGCCGGAGGAGTCTGGACCAAGACAAACTGGTGATGTGGCTGAGCCTTGGATGTTGAAGGCTTAGCAACCTGGGAGACAGGGATCGCCTGGACAACCGTCTGAGGATGAGAGGGCTGGTAAGGATGGAATTTCCTTGGCCTCTTCCTAGGTCTGGATTGGGGTCCAGGGGTGTCAAACTTCCTTTTGAAAGGAAGTCCCCAACGGACACGAAGATTCTGGTTGGCTCTAGCAGCCTCACTGAAGACGTTGTTGACCGCATCCTGCGTAAAAGGGATCACATGTCCCTCTCGAAGCACCTGAATTACCCACTGTTCTGCTCCTCTTCGACTCCATTCCTCCCAGTAGTCGTGGAGACTTGCCACCCCGGGTGTGTGGAGGACCTTCCGATCATTTCTCTGTCTTAAAGGAAGGTTTCTTGTTAGACTTGGAGGTGGTTCGTAGATTTGTTCTTGGTCTCTGCTGCCACCTCGATTTACCTCCTCGAGAGGGATGTTTTGAAAAGGAGAAGCTTTGAGTCCTTTCGCTGGAGGTACCTTAAGTCTTCTCGCTGACTGAAAGAGAAGATCATTGGTGGACTTTTTCTCGGGGTCCGACAGCACGTTTAATGGTTTCTTCTGGAAACAGGTGAGATTTACTCAGGGGGGAGAACAACAAAGTTGATTTTTGGTTCGTGGTTACTCCTCGAGATGTGAAGGAGCACCACCGTTCTCTCTTTAGTATTCCCATAGTGAATAGGGCGGCAAATTCCCCTGAACCGTCTCTCACTGCCCTGTCCGCACAGGACAACACATTGAGCCAGTCGGCAGAAACATCCTCCTCTAGAAACTGGCAATCTTCAATTTTTCTGGCTAACGCTGCAATAGTCCAATCCAGAAAACTGAAGACTTCGATCAACTTGTATAAGTTCTTCACCAGGTGATCCAACTCAGGTGAAGAGAACAACACTTTCGCAGCCGAGAACGCTGCTCTTCTGCTTGAGTCCACAAGACCAGAGAAGTCTCCTTGGGAGGAGGCAGAAACTCCCAAAGAGGGAACTTCTCCTGTCGCATAAAACCTGTAGGTTTTATTCTGCAGCTTCGATGGAGGAAAAGCGAACGAAGCCTTGCCTGACTCCCTCTACTTAGCAAGCCACTCTTCTACTTCCTTCAGTGCTTTCTTCGAGGACTGAGAAAATACTAGTTTCGGTAACCCCGAGGGCGCTGACCTCCTATCCTTCACAAACATTGACGGAGGTGAAGAAGGCGAAGCAGGTTAAAAAAAAAAAAAACGGATAAGTCTGTAAAAGAAACCTTAACAGACTAGAATAAACAGAAGAGGGCTTCGCATCCTGGTCTTGAGTTTCCTCTTCCGACAGGATGGCCGATACCCCGTCTTCCTCTTCCGTCTGGCTTGTTGTCTTCTTTAAAGAGACCATCAGTTCTTGAAGTTGATGCTTAAAGGAACCCAAAGCGGAATCCTCTAGCAAGGGTTTGGCCTTCGCATCATCCTTAGGCGAAGACGAAGTCGTGGCTGTCGTACGGCTCTTCTTCGAAAACGAACGATTGGGAGTCGAAACAACACGTGATGTATGAGGTGAATGAGTTGAAGGAGCTCGAGGCGAATGAGGCACACGAGTCGAAACAGCTCGAGACTTATGAGGCGAACGAGTCGAAGCAGCTCGAGGCGAATGAGGCGCACGAGTCGAAACAGCTCGAGACGTATGAGGCGAGCAAGTCGAAGCAGCTCGAGGCAAATGAGGCGAACGAGTCGAAACAGCTCGAGACGAATGGGGCGAACGAGTCGAAACAGCTCGAGACGAATGGGGCGAACGAGTCGAAACAGCTAGAGACGAATGGGGCGAACGAGTCGAAACGGCTCAAGACGAATGGGGCAAACAAGTCGAAACTCCTCGAGGCGAATGAACTCGTATCGATACACAACGAGGCGAGGCAGTCTCGCAAGCGCGAGAGCGCTTTGACGCACGTGAGCGTCTGACTCCATCCAAAGTTACACTATCCGAAGAGGACTGATGGTCTTCCCGGAAAAACTGGTCCGGTGTGAAACTGCAGGAAGGTTGTGGACTCAAGTGCTCCTTGGATTTCTTAACAGGCGGCGACATCCCTCTCGTACGCTGGGCATGTCTCTTCAACGGACGTGACACTAAATCACTCGACACTTTTCGCCTCGACACAGGCGACTGCACTTCCGAGTCAGATGACTACTGCGCGTCACTGATATCTACGCCTTTCCAGCGGCGTTTTCTGGACACTAGCGATTCGGCGACTGACCGTGGGCAAACTCCCCCAGTCTCCCTTCAACCTCCGGTATGTCTTCTCCCGGGAGCTGGGGAGTATGACAGTGACCTTCGTCTACGAGAACAGGGGGAACAGACAGCCGCCTCCTCGGACACGACACTGACGCTTGGCCTAACACTGGCCTTTTCACTTGACTTCTCTACGAACGCACGAAACGACATACCCAAATCCATAACGGATTTTGCTAAGAACTCAAATTTCTTGTCCATCTTGGACTCTAACAAGGAAATGGTGTTGGGATCGGAAACATGGGATACCTGGTCTGGAGTAATTGGTACTGAAGTTGGAGGACTATCAATAGGTGAAATATTCGATAAAAGTGGAGAAGATAGTGACAGTTTGTTTGCCTCTGAAGGCACGGGAGTTGTCTCTACTCTAGTTTTACTACCCGCTCTATGAGCTGCTTTCCTTTTCCTATCTTTGTCCATCTTATCCAAATGAGCTTGAAAAGTCTTCCATCCTTGTTCATCTAAACTACGGCACTCATCACAATTTAATTCCTTGCTACAGCACTGACCCCTACATTTAACACATTTGGAGTGCGGATCGTAACATAGTTTAGCTAATCTAGTTTTGCAACCACTGCTGCAAAACCTAACTGAAGAAGAACTAGCATCAGACATCTTCGTAATAAATCGTTAATAACTAGGCAGCTAACTGATGAAGCAAAAAAGCCAACCAAGAAATTGTACATCACCAAAAAGAAAAAATCCACAATGGCGACGAAAGTCGACTGCAACACAAACCACCAGTGTTACCCCGTGGCCGGCAGAAAACGAATTGAAGTCTTAAGCTTAGCAGTACCAGGTATTCCCAAAAGTGGGCGGGATCTGTATCACCTACACGAACAATGGCGCTACCGCCGCCAGGAATTTGAATTTTCGACTGCCAGGTAAGAAAGCGTACAGCTAATGTAATTGTTTGGTAAGTCACTTATGTGAAAACGTAAAATCAGAACTCCAGATATGGCAGGAGTTATGAAAATGCACGGGAATACGAAAAAACGGTAAAAACTAAACCGTGAGCAAATGTAATCATAATCAAACAAAGGGAAAGAGCGCACGCGTCTGAAGATGAACCCAATATGGCGGATGAAAGAGCATCACCCTGGTTCGCAAGAACTAAGGGCCAAAAAGGGCTGAAAAGGGAATGCATCATGACCGCACAAATTACCAAAACATAAAATGGAATACTCAACTTGGATGAAGAAGCTGGGAGCTCAGCAGCAGACATAGCTTCGACAAAACACACACAAAGGGGAGCAATGAGAGAGAAGTGCGGAAAGCAATGCGCTAATTACAGGAATGAAGATGCCGAGCGTGGGTGGTAGTAGCCACAAGCAGAAGGTATGAGTGGTAGTCCTTGTAACGGCTCTTCCCTTTTGAGAGATTTTGAAAGGAATCTTCTAATTGGCAAAAGTCCTGTGATAGTGGCCTCCACTCGCCCTAGTGCTTATACCGACGCCCTTGGGTGTTCGAGCTGAAGGTAGTAACTTTAGCATTTCATTTTAGCTTTTTCTCTGGTATATTTAGAATCTATTTATACTAAGAAATGCGTGCTACAGGAACATTTCACCGGCCGATACAGGTCGAACCCAGAAATGCTACAATTGTTTTAAACGTTTCTCCAAATTACATAAATGATTAAGTGTAGATCTACTTTTCTGTAACCCATATGGGGTTAGGGTAATTATATATTGGCAGACTGTTCGATGAATTACTGGGGGTACTTGCCAGGTCTGGTTAATGGTTTAACAATGCATTTTCACCAATCTTTGGGAAACTGTTTCTTAGTCCAAAGGAGACTAAAATTCAAGCAAATTTCTTCTAGCTATGGGTGACATTGTCTAGTACACAGAATATCTTGAAGTTTCTCATATACTAAAACAATGACCAATTAGGAAAATCATGAAGTAAAAAAATAAAAATAACATGTAATTACCTGTTATCTTGTCCAGGTAAACTGCTTGGGAATGACCTTGGTCCTAACCTTGACTTGACACCTGGTTTTGATCCTAACCTTGAAAATATTTCTTTACTTGCAGTTTCAAGCTTTGGACCAAGCCTGGACAAAACAGAAATCCTTGGTTTCTTGTTTTGTGGTGAACTGTTGGTCTCCAAAGGTCGCTTTCCTCGCAACCGCTTCCTACCTTGATAACCTTTCCTAATACTGCTTTGAACACCACCTCTCTTGGATGGGTGGCCATGGCGATTACCAAGGTCACCACTACTTTCAGAATTCTGGATCCCATCATGATCTAGCTCAGCAGAAGGTAATTCTCTCTGAGATTTAGAATTTTGCTGTTTTGCCTGTAAATTCAAAATAAAGAACACATCAATATTAAACCAAATCCAACAACATCAAAACAAGGAAAGACTTCACAACATGCATCCAGATTTTCTAATTCTCGTCATCATGTTGCAATTTCATGGCAATGAACTAAAATTGAAATATTTAGGAAAACCTAAAATATTTTATGCAAAAATTAAAACAATAGCCAAATGTGTAAAATACAAAATATTATAATGTAAATACAGGCAGTCACCGGTTATCAGCAGGGGTTCTGTTCTCAATGGGGTGGTGATAAGTGAAAACCGCCATTAACTGAAATTCAGTGATTTATGGCCAAGCTTTGGTTAATGGCACAGATAACTGGTTAACAATGCCTCTGTTAGGTATGTTATGGTGTCATAACTCTATTATTAGCACCTTATGATGCTGATAACTAAAACTTGGCCCGTTATGGATCATAAATCGCCGATTTTATGCCGCTAAACAAGTGCCACAAAACTGGATCGCCATTAACCGAGTCTGCTGTTAACCAGGGACTGCCTGTATGTCATAGAATTTCATCTAAAAAATAGCAATTGTATTCATATGATGGGATACATTCCTCTAACAAATGCCTCTCTACAAATTTGGTAATCAGACTTATTACTAACTTTAAATACAATTTGTGATAGTTAAAAGCAAGGCAGGTAAACAAGACCATCATAAGAGGGAAACCATCTCCACGTCAGCCAACCGTAAAATTTCACCCGATTTCCCTTCACTAAGATTATGCTTCATCAATAAAGATGTTACTATTTTGATTTTTGCATAATTAGTCCATTTCCATTGGTGTTTACCATACTATACATCTGGTTTCTACATGACATCTTAACCATCACAGGGTGGGCTAAAATATGTACGTATTATGCACACCCCAGACCAGGCAATCTTTAAGGTTGGTAAATTCAAGAAAAAACACATCAATGAAAAGATATGCAAATGCACATGTTGCAAGAAAATTCTTAAAATATTTTTTGCACCTTCCACAGGAAATTGAAAGTGAATATTTATAACCTGTGTGGGACCTCTTCTCCAAGACACTCATAAAATATGCTAATTTTAATATGCTAATTTTACCAAGTTATTCATGTTTTTCTAATAATTTTTATTTTATTTTATTTTGTGAAATTATAATTACAACTTACATCATAACAGGTAACCAAAACCAGTAACAAATTCTGAGTATATTTATTGTAAAACATTAACAATATTTACTAAGATGGGGAGATGCACTACCTTTTTGTGAGATATATATGTTTTTCTAATATTTTGTTGCAATTTTCTATGCAAAATTACAATTATAGCTGATATATAATAAAAGATAAGAACTAAAACCAACTGTAATCCCTGGGTATATTTATGAGCATATAAATATACAGTGGTCCCCCCGTATTCGCGGGGGATGCGTACCAGACCCCCCGTGAATAGTTAGAACCCGCGAATGTTTGGAACCCCTATGAAAATGCTAAAAACAGCCTATTTTGTTAGTTAAAACTCAAGAAAAACCCACTAAAAATTTTCATACTTGGTTTGTTTTTTTAATAGTTTTATCACAAAAAGTGCATTTTATGATGAAATTCATAAAAAAAACCATGAATTTGTGGATATTTATCACAGAAAAATACCGCGAATGGGCGAATTTTCCGCGAATAATGCAGGGAAACGTTCCCCAGAGAAATCCGCGAATGTGTGAGTCCGCGAATCTGAAGAACGCGAATACGGGGGGTCCACTGTATAGGCAGTCCCCGGCTTATGATGGGTTTGGCTTACGATGTTTTGAAGTTACAACACTTTTCAATTATAATCATCATAAATTATTTCCATGTTTACGACGCCGATCTGACGGAAGACATATGACTCCAAAAATGCAAAATAATCAATATTTGAAGTTATTTTAATGAAAAATTAAATAAAAATGCAGTTTACATAGCTTTTAATATACCCAAAGCATCAAAAATAAGGTTTTCTTATGATTTTGGACAATTTTCCGGTTTATGAGTTGATGACCGATCTCCAGAACGGAACCCCAGTCATAAGCTGGGGACTGCCTGTACCCAGGATAGTGAAGGGCAGTACATTTCTCCTTGAAGTCTCAATGCACACTGATCCACTTCTGTCCCGTACTGAGCTACTAGAGTTGCCATAAGTCATTTATGGCCCACTGAAATTATATGAACATTTTCCATGCTAAATTCAACCAAACCGTATGGAAAAAAATATTAATACTTATATGAGGTAGCTGGCGTTCCCTCAAAACCTGATATTGATTCTCATATGATCATGTCCATCCAGTAAGGGTTAATAACAGGAATATTCATTTTCCACAAGAAATTTGAGATGGCATTTATCATTCCCATCTTTCTTTTTAAACTTCACCTAATTATCTATTAACAAGCACTTTGCCATCCTACTCCATAATCTTAAAAAACAAGTTTCAGTTGTGGATTGAATAAATTTTGGTTACTGAAGAAATTCAACTAACAGGATTCTGAAGAAACAACTGACACTTTCCTTAAGCCAAGTTGCATCTTAACCCTTAAATGCCAATGGGGTATATTAAAAATCGTCTTCCGTGTGCCGAGGCAGTCTCGGAGCGAGCGCCAAAGCTGAAAAAATATTTTTTTCAAAAAATAACAGCGCGCTCAGTTTTTAAGATTAAGAGTTCATTTTTGGCTCTTTTTTTTTTTTTTTTTTTTTTTTGTCATTGCCTGAAGTTTAGTATGCAACCATCAGAAATGAAAAAATTATCATTATCATATATAAATAATGCAATATATGATAGCGCGAAAACAAAATTTCTTATATAATTGTATTCAAATCGCGCTATGCGCAAAACGGTGAAAGGTAAAGAGTTAATTTTTTGTTGTTGTAATGTAAACTAAATTGCGATCATTTTGGTATATAACACATTGTAAAATGATAAAAGCAACACAGAGAAAATATTATCACAAAATAATGCATGAATTCATAACGCACGGACGTAAACAAATATTTTTTCAAAAATTCACCATAAATCTAAATATTGTCCTAGAGACTTCCAATTTCTTTCAAAATGAAGACAAATGATTGAATATTACTATACTGTAAGAGTATTAGCTTACAATTGCAGTTTTTAACCATATCTGACGAGTTAAATTTGACAATGTCGAATTTTTTTATATATTTTTTTAGATATGCAATTATTTTGGAAATTAGAAAAGCTACAACCTTCAAATATTTAGTTTTATTCTACATGAAATTGCGCACAATTTCATATATAAAACTCTATGAAATGCCTAATATGAAACGGAGCAAATATTCCGAGAATGTGACGTACGCATTTCGGAGATTTGTGGCGGAGAATCCGCGCGCGGAGGGAAGGAAAGTTTTTTTTTAAATTCACCATAAATCTAAATATTGTGCTAGAGACTTCCAATTTGTTTCAAGATGAAGATAAAGGACTGAATATTACTAGACTGTAAGAGTTTTAGCTTACAATTGCGTTTTTCGACCATTTCGGTAGAGTCAAAGTTGACCGAACGTGGTTTTTTTCTTCAATTATTTTTAGTTGTATTCTACATGAAATTGCGCACATTTTCATATATAAAACTTTATGTAACGGCTAATTTAAAATGGTGCACATTACCACAATTGCACGTATGATTTTTTTTGGAAGAGTTACCGTGGACGTAAAGAAAATGTTATTTTTTTCATAAATTCACCATAAATCGAAATATTGTGCTAGAGACTTCCAATTTATTGCAAAATTAAGGTAAATGATTGAATATTACTAGAATATAAGAGTTTTTCGACCATTTTGGTAGAGTCAAAGTTGACCGAAGGTTGAAAATTTGTCACTTATCATTTTTTATATGAAAATATTTAAAAATTTATAAAAGCTACAACCATGGGTTGTTTTTAGTTGTATTGTGCATGAAATTGCGCACGTTTTCATATATAAAACTTTATGTAACGGCTAATTTTAAAATTATGCAAACATTACCACAATCGCCTGTATGATTTTTTTCGGAAGAGTTACCGCCCGGATATAAGGAAAAAGTTTTTTCACAAATTCACCATAAATCAAAATATTGTGCTAGAGACTTCCAATTTGTTGCAAAATGAAGGTAAATTATTCAATATTACTAAAATATAAGAGTTTTAGCTTACAATTGCGTTTTTCGACCATTTTGGTAGAGTCAAAGTTGACCAAAGGTTGAAATTTTGGCACTTATCGTTATTTATATGAAAATATCTCAAAAACGATAAAAGCTACAATCATGAGTATTTTATTGTTGTATTCTACATAAAAATGCGCACATTTTCATATATAATACTCCATGTAACGGCTAATTTAAAATGGTACAAAAATTATGTCAAAGTGACGAAATAATTTCCGAAATGTGTCACCGATACTTGAACTCCCAGCATCCCCCAAGGCACATGATTCAAGAATTTTCGGCTGGTAGGCCTATAAGTATTTTTCCGCGAATTTAAAAAAAAACTGTTGTACGCCGACGTAAAATACGTACAGTCGGCACCCAAGAGAGAAAAAATGTAGATGTAAAATACGTCCACTCGGCGTTTAAGGGTTAATTGCTAGGCCTTAAGAGCTGAACTAAAGTGGGTAAGTTTATCCTTTCTAAGGCAGGTTCTTGTTAGGGTAGGACATGTTTGTAGTTGTCTTTGGTATTCAATAACTTGTCATATAAAAACCTGAGGACTTCATCAATTCCACTCTAGAATAGTTAACCCTCTTACGCCGGAGCGGTAAATAAAAAATTGTCTCTCGTGTGCCGGAGGGGTTTCAGAGTGAGCGCGGAAGCAAAAAAAATATTTTTTTCAAAAAATCACAGCGCGCTTAGTTTTCAAAATTAAGAGTTCATTTTTGGCTCCTTTTTTTGTCATTGCCTGAAGTTTAGTATGCAACCATCAGAAATGAAAAAAATTATCATTATCATATATAAATAATGCGATATATGATAGCGCAAAAACGAAATTTCATATATAATTGTATTCAAATCGCGCTGTGCGCAAAACAGTTAAAGGTAACAAGTTATTTTTTATCGTTGTAATGTACACTAAATTGCGATCATTTTGGTATATAACACATTGTAAAACGATAAAAGCAACACAGAGAAAATATTATCACAAAATAATGCATGAATTCGTAACGCGCGGACGTAAACAAATATTTTTTCAAAAATTCACCATAAATCTAAAATATTGTCCTGGAGACTTTCAATTTTCTTTCTTTCAAAATGAAGAAAAATGATTGAATATTACTATACTGTAAGAGTATTAGCTTACAATTGCAGTTTTCGACCATATCTGACGAGTTAAAGTTGACCGAATGTCAAATTTTTTTTATATATTTTTTATATGCAATCATTTCGGAAATAAGAAAAGCTACAACCTTCAAATATTTTTCGTTTTATTCTACATGAAATTGCACACATTTTCATTTATAAAACTCTATGAAATGCCTAATATGAAACGGAGCAAATATTCCGAGAATGGGACGTACGTATTTCGGAGATTTGTGGCGGAGAATCCGCGTGCGGAGGGAAGGAAAGATTTTTTTTTTAAATTCACCATAAATCTAAATATTTTGCTTGAGACTTCGAATTTGTTTCAAGATGAAGATAAATGACTGAATATTACTAAACTGTAAGAGTTTTAGCTTACAATTGCGTTTTTCGACCATTTCGGTAGAGTCAAAGTTGACCGAACGTGGTTTTTTTTTCTATTTATCGTGATTTATATGCAAATATTTCAAAAATGAGAAAAGCTACAACCTTCAATTATTTTTTGTTGTATTCTACATGAAATTGCGCACATTTTTATATATAAAACTTTATGTAACGGCTAATTTAAAATGGTGCAAACATTACCACAATCACACGTATGATTTTTTCGGAAGAGTTACCGCGCGGACGTAAAGAAAATGTTTTTTCATAAATTCACCATAAATCGAAATATTGTGCTACAGACTTCCAATTTGTTGCAAAATGAAGGTAAATGATTGAATATTACTAAAATATAAGAGTTTTAGCTTACAATTGCGTTTTTCGACCATTTTGGTAGAGTCAAAGTTGACCAAAGGTTGAAATTTTGGCACTTATCGTTATTTATATGAAAATATCTCAAAAACGATAAAAGCTACAATCATGAGTATTTTATTGTTGTATTCTACATAAAAATGCGCACATTTTCATATATAATACTTCATGTAACGGCTAATTTACAATGGTACAAAAATTATGTCAAAGTGACTAAATAATTTCCGAGATGTGTCACAGATACTTTTTAGTGCGGCAAGAAAGAAATTCACGCTTGCGCGCCTGCGTAACGATTGTAAACAAAACAACACCTTGATCCGTGAACTCCAAGCATCCCCCAAGGCGCATGATTCAAAAGTTTTAGGCTGGTAGGCCTATAAGTATTTTTCCGCGAATTTTAAAAAAAACTTTTGTAAGTCGACGTAAAATATGTCCAGTCGGCACACGGGAGACAAAAAATGTTGACGTAAAATATGTCCAGTCGGCGTAAGAAGGTTAATACATGAAAAAGCCATCCATTGGAACTACCGAGTCTTGTAATAAAGGATGATTGTAACTCAAAGTAACCTCTCATACACAAAATCACAATTTTTGAAAGTAAATTGTATTTTTCCTAAACTATACAAACCTGAGGACCTTTACATAAGGAATTACTTTCAGTGTAGGCTGGAATTACGGCCTGTAAATTCCATCTGGTAGGCGGGTAGGCCCGACTGCCCAGATGTAAACACTCCACTTTGCCTTTCGGCCCAGGTTCAGATTGAGGGGTGGCATGAGGTGGGCATAAAAGTAAAGGACCTCAGGTTTGTATAGTTAGGAAAAATACAATTTACTTTCAAAAATTGAGATTTGTTCCTACACGATATACAAACCCTCAGTCCTTTACATAAGAAAGACTCACTGATTGGTGGGAGGTAGGAGGAATGTGAGTTCTGTACACCTGGGCTATTCCTCCTGGTCGTAAGAGTGAGGAGGAGTGCCCTGCCTCTGACAACTTGATCGGAGTATAGGAGCTGCATGATCAAGAGTCGGACTTCTGGGGCATTTCGAAATGAGTGAGGAATCATAACTCATCCGAAAAAGGGCTGGGAAAAAACTTAGAGTCGGGGGAATTAATGCAAAGTTCTGGGAAGGGTTTGCATTATTGCCAGTCTCCTTCCTCCCCTTCTGATAAGAAAAATAGAAAGGAAGCTTGATGTGCAAGCTTACTACATCAATCGCCTGACCACCCAGTGTAAGTTCGAGTCCTATCATTCTTACCTCTAGAACCGCACACCATGGGCGAGATGCAACTTGTCCTCTTGAATGAGCTGGGTAATCAAGCACAACCTGCAAGCATCCACCACCGGTCCAAGGAAAAGAGGTTCCAAGGACCTTTGGACAGACCCGAAGGAAGAGATATAAATATGGTTGCAATGAGACCTCATCATCTTCAGGTCCGACACATTCTTCGGAGTGATGAAATGTACCCATCCACTGGACTATCCAACTGCAGACAAGTCTCTCATGATATCATAAGACTCGGAGAATGACATGTCATTGGACTCTTCCTCATCGGCAGTCTGCACTTGATAAAGGCATCAACATTCAATAAAGGGTGTCGATCCTTCATGGGTACAGCAATACACCAATAGGACAAAGTAATGACTGATGTGGATCAACCAGTACACAGTCCACAGCGCAGATCATGAAGGACTCGGACTCGTCAACAGATACCAACCGAATGCGCTGTCACACATCAAAGACGTAGTCACATCATGACACCCGCCTTTTGAAGTCACACTGAGATTAACCATACAAATCTATCTTGTTCGCCAACGAAGTTAAGAGACGAGATAATGATTCTCGCGAGACATGTGCACATCAGACGATAGTCAATTGCTTTCTAAAGACCAAGGTTCCTGTGATGGCAAGACGGAAGTTTCTCATCGTTAGTTGAATCTTAACCAAAGAGAAACAATACTATATTACTAGTGAATGACAAAAGTAAATGTGGACCTATGTCTTCACAGATGAATTGAGAGGGTAAAACTCTCAAGATTTGATCATAGAAAAAGTCCCGTCAATGACACCAATCAGTGAAGACGGCTTTAATCCTGGTTGCTTTACAGAAGACTGAAAAAGTTAATCCGCTCTTTCACTGCTGCTCGGCGAGAAAGTCTGAGTTTGCAATGGAAGTGAAGGGTTTTCCAGTAAAGAAAACACAGGGATTGTACTGCCTAAGAACCACTTCTTGTGGGTTGGATCAGGGAGGAAGTTTCTATATACTACTTTGGAAGCAGAGCTAGTTGGGTGGGGAAAGGCAAAGTCTTCCGTTATTCATTTACAATTCAGGATGAACAAAGAATATTGAACACCTTACAAATTAGGAAATGTATATTAAAAGACAAAACTCAAATTGTCTGAAGAAAATCATTCTGCGTCATCACAGTGGCCAATGGGGCAGGTGCGATGGAACAGAAGACTAGGCTACAGATTTCTGTTATACCATGGGGTAAACAGAAAGAGGATAGAGAGTCCAATGAGATATATCTCTGTCTGAAAATTCTCACAACGGTAAATGTGGTGCAGGAGAGATGGGCATTATGCGAGAATTCCGATCCAACCAGAGACCTAAGTCTGTGATTGCCGGGCAGAGAGCTTCAAATTGGTAGTTCATCCTTGATAGAGGAGAAACAATACCAAACCAAAACGAATCTGAGAGAGTGAGCAGTACTGAGACAGAACCTTATACCACCAGTTTGAATGGGGGGAAAGGCGTACGCATCGATGCCTGACCAGTCCAGTAATAGAGCGTCGATTGCTATTGCTCTCGGGTCCGCTATCGAGGAGCAAAAGTTGTCCAGTCTCCTGTTCTGACAAGTGGCGAACAGGTCTACATGTGGCCTACCCCACAGGGCCCATAGTCTTAGGCACATGTCGTGATTGAGGGTCCACTCCGTTGGTAGGACTTGGTTTCTCCTGCTCAACAGGTCCGCCCTCACATTCCTTTCTCCCTGTACGAGTCTGGTAAGGAGCGTGATCCCTCTCTCCTCCGCCCAGATAAGAAGGTTTCTTGCTATCTCGTAAAGGGAGAAGGAGTGTGTTCCTCCTTGTTTCCGTATGTAAGCCAGAGCTGTGGTGTTGTCCGAATTGACTTGGACCACCATGCCTCTGACTTCTGACTCGAAAGACTTGAGGGCTAGAGATATCGCAGACAGCTCTTTCGCGTTGATGTGCCAGGACACCTGTTCCCCCTTCCAGGTGCCTGAAACCTCCTTCGCCCCTAGTGTTGCTCCCCAACCTGACTCTGACGCGTCTGAGAACAACACTAGGTGCAGGTCCGGTTTCAGCAGGGACAAGCCTTTGTTCATCTTGAGAGGAGCTAGCCACCAACTGAGGTGCTCCTTTACCTCCTGAAGGATAGGGAAGGAATCTGCCAGGTCTTCCGACTTTTGATTCCACATCCTTTTGAGGTAGAACTGTAGGGGTCTCAAGTTGAGCCTTCCTAGAGAAAAGAACTGCTCCAGCGAGGAAAGGGCCCCCAGCAGACTCGGCCATTCCCTCACGGAGCTTCGCTCTTTCCCTAAGAAGACTGTCACTTTTTCCTGCCCCCAATCGAGCCTTTCCTGGGATGGAAAAACCTGAAAACCCTGAGAATCCATCCGAATCCCCAGATAGACAAGGTTCTGGCTGGGGATCATCTGGGACTTCTCGAGGTTTACCAGCAGTCCAAGAGACCGGGTCAAGGTCAAAGTCGTATTCAGGTCCTCAAGACATTGCCGTTCCGACTTGGCTCTTATAAGCCAGTCATCCAGATAGAGAGAGATCCTCACCCCCCTTCAAATGTAACCATCTGGCTACATTTTTCATGAGGCCCGTGAAGACTTGCGGGGCCGTCGACAGGCCGAAGCACAAAGCCCTGAACTGGAATATCTTCCCTTGAATCAGGAATCAGAGATACTTCCTTGAGGATGGATGAAGAGGTACGTGGAAGTACGCATCCTGAAGGTCCAGGGAGACCATCCAATCCCCTGGACGCAGAGCCGCAAAAACCGAGGAAGTCGTCTCCATGGAAAACTTCCTTTTCTCCACAAAACGGTTCAATGCGCTTACGTCCAGGACAGGTCTCCACCCCCCCAAGGCTTTTGGCACGAGGAAAAGGCGATTGCAGAAGCCTTGGGAGTGGGGATCCTGTACTATTTCTATGGCCTCCTCCTCCAACATCTGATCCACTAAGAGAAGGAGCGTTCTTCGCAGAACAGGGTCTTTGTACTTTGCCGAAAGTTCCCTCTGTGTCGAGGTCAAGGGCGGTCTTTCTATGAAGGGGATGACGTATCCCTTTTCTAGAATAGAGAGGGACCAGTTGTCCACTCCTCTCTGAGCCAAGGCTTCTGAGAATTTTAGAAGTCTGGCACCCACTGGCGTCTGGAGGACTTGATTGTTACTTGTTTTTCTTGAAGGGCCTGAAAGAGGACCTCCCTCTCTTTTCAGGTCCTTTCCTTCTGGCGGAGGATCGAAAAGAAGGACCTCCCCGAAAGGGCACTTATAAGGAGGGCGACTCTCCTTCCTTGCGGAAGGGGCAGCTGGTCTCGCCTTCCTTGCGGATTAGACCAGCAGGTCTTGGGTCGCTTTCTCAGTCAAGGAGTGAGAAATGTCTTTCACTAACTGAGCAGGGAACAGTTGGTTGGAAAGCGGAGCGTAAAGTAACGAAGCCCTCTGGACCGGGGAAACGGATTTGGTCAGAAAAGAGCTATATACTGCTCTTTTCTTTAAAACTCCCGCTCCGAAGAGGGAAGCTAACTCACCTGATCCGTCTTGGACAGCTTTGTCCATGCAGGACAGCACACTGTTGAGGACTTCGGGCCCAAGAAACTCCGGATCAAGAGTTTTCTTGGCCAACGCCCCAAGGGACCAATCCAGAAAGTTGAATACTTCCAGGACATGGAAGAGTCCCTTGAGGAGATGGTCCATCTCGGACATACCCTATGTAGTCTTGGCCGTGGGTAGAGCATGTTTCCTAAAAGATTCTACCAAGGTAGAAAAGTCTGCCTCTGCAGAAGAAGGAAGTCCCAGTCCCATCGACTCTCCAGTCTCATACCAAATCCCCCTCCTTCCTGAGAGCTTGGAGGGAGGACAAGAAAAAACTGTCTTCCCTGCTTCCTCCTTGGAACTAAACCAAGATCCAACCGACTGGAGGGCTTTTCTCATCGAGATGGTTGGGCGCATCTTCAAGAATGAGGAGCTCTTAGCTGTTCTAGTGCTAGAGAACAGTGATCGAGGCGAGGGAGTCGTGGCTGGACTGAGGGAGTCGCCGAACTCCTGAACGAGCAAAGCCGCCAAAGTCTTGTAGTGCGACATCGTAGCTACTCTAGGAGATTCCTCCTCCGAAACCTCATCCAGGTCTTCCAATGCAGACCTGCCATGAGAAGTGTGATCACAGGAAGGAGAGCGCCTATGAGGCGAGGCGCGCCTGTCTGGTGACAAGAGCTTGTGCTCTAGAGGAGAGGCGCTTCTGTCCGAAGAGAAGCGGTCGACAGAAGGTGATCGCTTATCCAAAGCCGAGCGCCTAGAAGGCGAAGAGTGTCTGTCTAGCGCTGTGCGCCTGGTTGGCTCTTCAAGACTGGGTGGCGCCTCACGGTTGGAAGGCGCAGTGCTGCTGGGTGGCGCTTCGCGCTTGGCTGGCGTCTCGCGCCTGGTTGGCACCTTGTGCCTGGTTGGCGCCTCGCGTCCGGCTGGGACATCGTGGCTGGGATGCGCTTCGCGCCTGGTTGGAGCTTCGCAGCTAGAATGCGGCTCGCGGCTCGCACCTGGCTGGAGCCTCGCGCTTGTTTGGCGCCTCGCTGTTGGAAGGAGCCAAGTGCTTGGGTGGTGCTTTGCGGCTTGCAAGCGCCTCGCGCCTGCGAGGAGAAGAGCGAGAAACAGGAGGATCGTGACAATCCAGGTGAGAGGAGCCTGGCGCTTCTCATAGGTAAACTCTCTTCCTGAGAGGCGCTTGTATTGGCCGGAGGACGTATGGATCTCTCGATCGGCAGCGATACATCCTTTCTGCAAGGAGTATCCTTAACAAGGATGCCCACGAGAGACAAAATCTGCTCCTGCAGATTAAGAAGGATCTTCGTGGTAGTACCCTCTTGATCCGCTTCTAAGGGAGGAGAAAGGTCTAGAAGCCGAAGGAGAATCCAAACAAGGCATTGGGCTGAAAGGGGCTCTCCTGGCTCTCTTCCTGTCCACCGGAGACTCCTCTGGGAAACGCTCTGGGCTTGAATCCAACAAGCTGCTGGGAGCCTTCCAAATCCTCTTCAAGGGGCGTGACTCCACAGCCGAACTCCAACCGCGCCTAGGAGAAGAGGAATCGGACGAAGAAAAGCACTCTTTCAGGATGCCTTTACAACGGCGATCCCTGGCAGTTAGGGACGATTCAACAGATCCTGCCGAAGGGACGCCTGACCGGTGGGGATTCTCCACAACCTCCGTACGGCTTTCGACATTCCTCCTCCTCTGGGCCAGGGAGTTTGGAAGCGGTCTAGGCCTGGGAGCGTTGCAGAGCCAATCAGACGCCCCCTCCACTGCACTGGGAACACTGCATTTGGAGCTCCATCCTTTTTAAGGCGGCATTCATGCTTGCCAACTCCACAGACGAATCCACAGGTTCGGTGAAGGGTGAAGGAGCTGAAACCGTAGGAGAGGATGCTACGACTACATTATGGATAGGAACTAGCGTATTCTCAACTGGCTCGTTTCTGTCGGGGACGACGGAGGCTATAGCTAAGTATATATCTGACTGGTGAGTTGAATGTACAAAAATAAAAATTCACAATAAGAAACAACAAGGAAAAATCCCACTGGAATTAGAAGAAAATAGCAGCAAACAGTCGTACAGAGTGATGGAGAGAAACGTCTACAGACGACGGTGGCCAAACGCAAATTGGAATGTCTACGTCCGGTCGGAGGAATACCAACGACCACCACCGGCAGTTAACTACCTAACCACCTTGTTAAGAATTCAGCGGCTGGTCCTGCTTCGCCTAAAGTATATTCCTACTGTAAATGACCCAGGGTTTGTATATCGTGTAGGAACAAATCAGTACGGAGATTTTGTGTATGCTATTTATATTTTTGAAAATAATACAAAGGTAGCACATAATTCACAGAGTTTGCAACTATATAAGACCTCCATGATCATCAACTAGTAAAACATATTAGACACATAACAGAGTTGCCTTTCGGTGAAAATGACTTTCTTAACCTGGGTAAAATCTGTATGTACTATATCTGTATGTACTGTAGGTTCTATGGTATGTAATTACAGCACATATAGTTAATGTACTTTCAGATGATGTGATCCCATTCACACTTTTTAAAGCTGATATCCCTCCAGAGTTTTACCTCACATGATGTATGTATTTCTCTCTCTCTCTTTTGTTCATAGTTACCCCTCACACTAGTTCATGATTTTAAATTGATTAGATTTTACCTTCACCCTCAACAAATATTACATATGTACATATATGTTTTCTTTATCTAATTGGATTGTGTACCTTAGTTATGACTGACTTATGAAGTTTACCTAGTAGTGACGCAAAGAAAACTTCTTTTACTCTGAGGGAAAAGAAAATGGCATCGCATGAATTAGGGTAACGTTAGTATACGCGCGAAAATTGATATGTTTGTATGTAGAAGTTACCAGTTATTTCTTTTTTAAGGGTAATGTATCGAACTAACTTTTAAATCAAATTACAGTAACTTTAATTTCATTTAAAAGTTAGCTTTATACTTAGGAGTATGATTAGGGTCATATTTAAGTGTTCAAACTAGAAACAAGCATTTATTAGCATTTTTAAAGACTATGCCAAACTTATGCAAAACTTCCCCTTGCCCAAGGGGGTCTGGAAAGTAACTTCACGTAAGTTCGGGGGATTACTGTATATTTTTACATTACTATACCCTTATTCCCTATGGAGAAAAGATTGGCAAGGAAATGTACTGCTAAATCTAAGCTGCAAGTTGTAGCTGAAGCTGAAAAAACAATGTTCATCTGCTAACAACTAATATCGTGCATTGGCAACATGGATGAAACTACCATAAACAAAATTTGAGAGAAACGTGTTTTAATCAAAAGTATTGGGCATGAAAGAACACATTTTACCATGTTCACTTCGATAAAAGACAAATATGTGACGCTCATAGTATAATGATGAAATCAAGTGAAAATAGTGAACAGAATCTATCAACTTTTTTATGCACAATAAACATGCCTTCGCCGCCACCTAGTAACAAAAAATGATATTGTTATAATACAATAAAGTTTCATACATACTTACCTGGCAGATATATACATAGCTAAGACTCCGTCGTCCCCGACAGAAATTCAAATTTCGCGCCACTCGCTACCGGTAGGTCAGGTGATCTACCTGCCTGCCCTGGGCGGCAGGACTAGGAACCATCCCCGTTTTCTATCATATTTTCTCTCTTCCACCTGTCTCCTGCGGGGAGGCTGGGTGGGCCATTAATCGTATATATCTGCCAGGTAAGTATGTATGAAACTTTATTGTATTATAACAATATCATTTTCATACAATGAACTTACCTGTCAGATATATACATAGCTGATTGGCACCCTTTGGTGGAGGGTCAGAGACAGCTAATATGGAATAGACAGGTAAACAACATATGTTGTAGGTATAAAAGAAAAACCTTGGTTCCTACCTGATAGGTGGTAGACTTCGTGGCTGTAGCCCGGTAGTCTGCATCACCTCAAGACTTTAGCGAGATATTAGATCTATGGCGATAGGTTCTTGTGGGTCTGTCGATGGGTATAAGAACCGCTTACTCGGCAGAGCCTAAAAGGACTTTGTCAATGGGTACTGGACCACTTCTATGACAACACACCTTGTGAAGGAGCATAACCAATCCCGACCACCTGATCCTAACCACCATGTTAGTATATAGAATTGCTCTGAGTTATCCCCGAACTCATAACAAACAACCCATAACTCGAAACGAAAAACTCATTTATACAAAAATTCTCAAAAAAAAAAAAAAAATTCTTTAAATACTCCCCTAAAAGATATCACAAGAGTTCCTTACTGAACAACAGTGACTGTCCGCCAGTGCAGCACTAAGCCCTCTTTGTCAGCAGGAATCTAGAACATATCTAGTAGAAGGTATGTGCAAATTCAAGGATTGGTGTTTGCTCCCGTACCCAGTATTGTATCCGCCGATACAAATGGTCCCAGAGAAAAACATTTCTCGTAGGTCACGCGAACGTCTTTAAGATAGTGAGATGCAAAAACTGAATTGCACCTCCAATATGTCGTGTCAATGATTTTCTTTAATGACATATTCTTCTGAAAAGAGAGAGACGTCGCCACTGCTCTAACTTCATGGGCTTTTACTCTTAAAAGCGGAAAAGAGTCGTCCGGACAGAACTTGTGAGCATCCGTAATGACGCTCCTAATGAAGAAAGCTAATGCGTTCTTAGACATGATTCTTGTGGGGTCCTTAATCGAACACCAAAGACTTTGTCTAGAGCCTCCCATTTGCTTCTTTCTTTGTAAGAAGAACTTCAAGGCTCTTACCGGGCAAAGAGACCTCTCTGTTTCTCTCCCTACCAGACTCGATAAGCCTTTGATCTCGAATCTCTTGGGCCAGGGATTCGATGGATTTTCATTCTTCGCTAGAAACAGAGTTCTAAACGAGCAAAAGGCCGAGTCTTTGTTAAAGCCGACTTCATCTTCTAGGGCATGAAGTTCGCCAACTCTTTTGGCTGTCGCCAAAGATAGGAGAAACAAGCATTTTCTTGTTATATCCCTGAACGAAGCTACGTGGGAGGCTCAAATCTGTCCGACGAAAGGAACTTGAGAACTACGTCCAGGTTCCAGCTGGGTGGAGTTAGTTCCTTCGATTTTGTCGTTTCAAACGATCTAATCAAGTCGTGCAGATCTTTATTGTCAGCAATGTCTAGGCCTCTGTTCCTAAATACTGCCGACAGCATGCTCCTGTATCCTTTGATTGTCGATACAGACAAATGAGAGACCTCTCTCAAGAACAACAGGAAATCGGCGATTTCGGTTATAGAGGTACTGGAGGAGGACAACTTCTTAGACTTGCACCACCTTCTGAATACCTCCCACTTCGACTGATAGACTCGTCTAGTGGAAGCTCTGCGGGCTCTAGCGATAGCGCTTGAAGCTTCGCGAGAAAACCCCCTCGCTCTGACAAGTCTTTCGATAGTCGAAAGGCAGTCAGAGCGAGAGCGGGGAGGTTTTTTGATGAAACCTCTCGAAGTGTGGCTGTCTGAGAAGATCCATCCTTTTTGGAAGGGATCTTGGGAAGTCTACTGTCCACTCCAGCACCTCTGCAAACCAATCTTGTGCTGGCCAAAACGGGGCTATCAGGGTCATCCTTGTCCCGTTGGACACTACGAACTTTCTCAACACTTGTCCCAGGATTTTGAAAGGGGGGAAAGCGTACACGTCCACATGAGACCAGTCCAGCAGGAAGGCGTCGACCACAAGAGCTCTTGGGTCTTCCACCACTGAACAAAAGACTTCCAGCCTTTTGGAAAGGAATGTGGCGAACAGATCTACGTGAGGAGTGCCCCAAAGATCCCAAAGACTCTGACACACCTCTGAATGAAGAGTCCATTCTGTGTGAAGGACCTGGCTTCTCCTGCTCAGTCTGTCCGCCCTGATGTTTCTCGTCCCCTGAACAAATCGTGTTAGGAGGGCGATGTTTCTTTGTGAGGCCCAAATTAGCAGATCTCTTGCTATCTCGTAAAGCGACACAGAGTGTGTTCCTCCCTGCTTCCGAATGTAGGACAGGGCTGTAGTGTTGTCCACATTCACTTGAACCACACTGTTCGTCACAAAGGGTTCGAAGAACTTTAGCGCTAAGTGAACTGCTAGAAGTTCTTTGCAATTTATGTGCCAGGACACCTGTGCTGTCTTCCAGGTGCCTGACACTTCTCTCGGTCCTAGTGTTGCTCCCCAACCCTTCTCCGATGCGTCGGAATACAACACTCGGTTTGGGTTCGGAACTTCCAGAGAAATTCCCTTGTTCTCTTTTAGAGGGGACAACCACCATTGCAGGTGTGGTTTCATTTCCCTTGGAAGGAGAAAACTGTCGGAGAGAAGTCCCGTCTTCCAGTTCCACGATCTCTTTAGGAAAAACTGAAGAGGGCGAAGATGTAGTCTTCCTAGAGGAAAGAACTGTTCGAGCGAGGAAAGGGTGCCTAGTAGGCTTAACCATTCCCTCGCCGAAGTTCGTTCTTTCCCTAAGAAGAGAGAGACTTTTTACTTTTTTCCAAGCCTCTCACGATTCTCTCTTGCGAAGGAAATACTCGAAAACCCCGAGAATCCATCTGAATCCCCAGATAGACCAAGTTCTGTCTGGGAATCAGCTGTGACTTCTCGAGGTTCACGAGTAGTCCCAACGCCTTTATCAGGTCTAGGGTCAAAGAAAGGTCCTCCAAACACTGTCTCTCTGTTCTGGCCCTGATGAGCCAATCGTCCAAATATAGAGAGATGTTGACGCCTTTGAGGTGAAGAAACCTCGCCACATTCTTCATCAGGCTTGTGAAGACCTGAGGCGCTGTGGGGATAGGCCGAAACACAAGGCCCTGAACTGAAAGATCCTTCCCCCCGTCATGAAACGGAGGTACTTCTTCGACGAAGGGTGAATCGGGACATGAAAATAGGCGTCCTGGAGATCCAGCGACACCATCCAATCTCCTTGACGTAACGCCGCAAGGACTGAGGCCGAAGTCTCCATAGAGAACTTCTCCTTTCGAACGAACTTGTTCAGAGCGCTGACATCTAGAACTGGTCTCCAGCCCCCGAAGGCTTTCGCAACCAGGAAAAGCCGATTGTAAAACCCCGGAGAGTTTTGCTCTAGAACCAGTTCTATAGCTCTTTTGTCCCACATTTGATTCACCATCAGACGAAGAGTATCCCTCAGTACAGGGTCCCTGTATCTGGCTGACAGTTCCCGCGGAATGGTCGTTAGTGGAGGACGTCTTGGAAGGGGATAAGATATCCCTTCCTTATTATGGACATGGAAGAGGCGTCTGAGTTTATGAGTGACCAGGCGTCTGCAAATTCGAGAAGCCTGGCCCCCACTGGTGTTTGGAGGCTGTCTGTCTCACTTCCCTTTCTTAAAGGGACGGGAAGGAGCCTTACCTCTCCTCTCAAGACCTCTTCTCTTAGAGGTAGCTCTGGAGAGAGGCCCTCCTCGAAAGGGCTGAACCGTAGAAGTCGGTCCTTTCTTGTCAACAGAAACAAGAGGTCTCTTCTTCCTTGCAGTTTGCAGAAGATCCTGAGTCGCCTTCTCAGTCAGTGATCGAGAAATGTCCTTCACTAACTGAGAAGGAAACAGGAAGTCAGACATGGGAGCGAAAACCAGGGCTGCTCTCTGTGAGGGAGAAACCGCCTTGGTTAGGAATGAACTAAAAATACTCCTCTTCTTAAGGAGTACTGCTCCGAAAAGAGAGGAGATTTCTCCCGATCCGTCTTGTACTGAGAATGACTTCTGGGTCAAGACCATCCGAGTCATGAGCTTTCTTAGACATCACCCCAAGGGACCAGTCTAGGAAATTAAACACTTCCAAAATATGGAAGAGTCCCTTGAGGAGATGATCCGTCTCCGAAATAGCCCAAGACACGCGAGCTCCATTCAAAGCGTGTCTCCTTGACGAGTCAACCAAGGTTGAAAAGTCTGCTTCGGCTGCCGCTGGGAGAGAAAGCCCATGTTCTCCCCAGTTCGGTACCAGAAACCTCTCTTGCCAGAAAGTATGGCTGGAGGCATACAGAAGGTAGTTCTGCCCAGATCCTTCTTAGACAACATCCATTTGTCTAAGGACTGAAGTGCTCTCTTCATAGAGATCGTAGGTCTCATCTTCAAGACCGACGAAGACTTAGGCACAATCGCACTCGAAAACAGTGATCGAGGCGAAGGAGGAGCGGCAGGAGTTAAAGAATCTCCGTATTCTCGTAAAAGAAGGTCAGTCAGAACTTTATAGTTCAAGACTCCTTCTCTACCGTCACCCTCTTCTTCCGAATCTCCTTCTACACCTTGTGGAGAATCGGCCTGAAAAACGAGAGGATCTTCATCCCGTTCTCTCTCTACTGGTGACAAACTCCTACTAGGAGAGGGGCTCATAGAGTGAACCGACTCTCTCTCACGTCTAAAAGAAGTCTCGCGTCTGCTTGACTTCTCCCGCCTGAAAAGCTCCTCGCGCTTGGCTGGCGCCTCGCGCTTGGCTGGCGCCTCGCGCTTGGCTGGCGCTTCACGCTTGGCTGGAGCGTGTAGCTTGGCTGGCATCTCGCGCCTGGCTGACGTCTCGCGCTTGTCTGGCGCCTCACGCAACTCCTCGCGCCTGGCTGGCGCCTCGCTCCTGGCTGAATCTTCGCGCTTGGCTGGCGCCTCGCGCTTGGCTGAATCCTCACGCCTAACTGGCGCCTCGCGCCTGGCTGGTGCCTCAGGCCTGAGCGTATCCTGATCTCGAGCAACTCGCTCGGAAAGATCCTGACGTTTGTACGCCTCTTCTTGCCTGGAAGACGTCCTATGTCTGGCGGACGCTTCACGTCTGGCTGGAGAAAGAAGACGAGACTTCTTAATAGGAAGTCTAGCGTCCTTCTTGCGAGGGGGATCCCTTGAAAGAACTCCCACCAAAGAGGCAATCTGCTCTTGAACTGCCAGCAAAATCCTCTTGGAAGCCACCCCAGCGTCCTCTTCAATAGAAGAAGCAGGAGAACTCGAAGGAGTGCGATCATCAAATACATCTCTAGGAGGCGTCGAAACCAGCTTAGCCTTCTTGATAGAAGAAGGAGCTTCCTCCGAGAAGCGCTCCGGGCTCGAGTCGAACGCGCGCTCTTTCCAATGCCTTTTCAGTGGCCTAGAAAGATCCGAGTCCTTCCACCCTCGTTTAGGTGAAGGAGAACCGGACGACGAGAAACAATCTCGTAGGACGCTTCTATTTGAGCGGTCCTGAGCAGACTGTAACGAAACAGAACCTGCTGAAGGGACGCCTGACCGTTGGGGATTCCCCACAACCTCCGTACGACTTTCGACTTTCCTACTCCTCTGGGTATGTGAGTTTGGAAGAGGTCTAGGCCTGGGAGCATCGCAGGGACGGTCAGACGCCCCTCCACAACACTGGGAACACTCACTTCACTTAGTAATTCACAATCACTAGCCTTACCTTGCATGGCCGCCATCTTTGTCTTCATTTTACGAAGAGTAGCCTTCAGATTGGCGATTTCAGAAGCCGAATCCGAATGCAAAGCCTGTGAGGATTCAGATACATAGGGAGAATCATATTCATTAATAAAAGGAGAGTTAGACTCAGAAAAAGGCTCAATAGGCCTTGTACTCACACTCTTTTGTGCAGCTCGTCTAATCCTATCCCTCTCTAACTTCTTCAAGTAAGAAGTTAGAGTCTTCCATTCATTAGCATCCAACTTTTCACACTCAATACAGGTGTTAGCCAAAGAACAGTCAAACCCCCTACATTTACGACATACAGTGTGAGGATCAACCGAAGCCTTCGGTATCCTCACCTTGCAGCCTACATTCACACACACTCTCACACTAACACTTGAATCAGACATTCTAATAGAAAAATCAAAAGCAAGTCCAAATCCAGTCAACAGTAGCGAATGCCAAAACAACGATCCAGTATGTCACCAAGAAATCCAATAAAGATGATCAATAAAGTCTTGAAAAGCGAATTCCAGTCAGGAGGTAGTAACAACAATGTTGATACCACCGGCGACAGAGAAAATATGATAGAAAACGGGGATGGTTCCTAGTCCTGCCGCCCAGGGCAGGCAGGTAGATCACCTGACCTACCGGTAGCGAGTGGCGCGAAATTTGAATTTCTGTCGGGGACGACGGAGTCTTAGCTATGTATATATCTGACAGGTAAGTTCATTGTATGAAACTATAAGTTTCGTTCACAACAATACTTCTTCAAGTCATATTTCAACTTGAAAACACTTAATATAATATAAAATAACGTTAACCCATATAAATTAGAGTATCTAAAATTCATTTACGCTAACTAGAAGCAAGAAAATCGCTCAGATTTGAGTTCAATACGGCGAAATAAACTTAGCTCATAATCGCCCTCAGCTTATTTCCAAACCAAAACATTGATTGCTGTTTGTATTTTATAATACAACAGTAATATGAAAATACATACATACAATATGATTGGATACAGTGAAGTATAAAGCATAACTTTTTAAAAGATCCTCGGAAAAGATGCATATTTGTTGCTTGTATTCTATAATATGATAGTAATATGTGAATATTGCTTATACTAATTTTATATCTCTTGTACGAAGTGACCCCCCTTAAATTAGCTTCAAAATTAGGTCTTCAAAAGTCGCATGATATGCAAGTATTTAAGGTATATAATATCTACATTATGAAGGAATCTGCCAACCATCCCTCGGACCTATTAAGAGCAGATGATCGAGGGACAGCTGCTTATCCTTCAAAAATTCATGTCCCAAAAACGGAAAAATATTGTACAATTTACAAGTGCCAAATGCTGAGACATAATTGTCTAATTTTCCTCTTCGATTAAATCAACTTCCTGGATTCATAATGAAAAGTTTTGAAAAACTTCAAAGCAATCAAGACACCATTAGTAAGAACCTCTACAGAGTTCCTCATCATATATGACAACTCAGGACCTCATACAGTATTTCAATTGGACACTTTAAGGATGATTGAAAATTTATCTTCAACAACGGAAATATAAAATTAAATATTAAATGAAGCATAAAGTTGAAGCAAAAAATACTCTGACTAAAATTTGTACAGACTTCTCCAACAAATAAATGTAAGGAAAAATTCAAAACTATTTAAGTGAAGAATACCAACAAATAACTTACCAATACTTTTTTTAATATTCCCATGGCTGCTTGTTTTTCATCTTTGCTAGGGAGTTTTAGACCATCACCTTGACTGCTTCTCCTAGGTTTTTCTATAAAGGATCTACCTTCATCTGCCCGCTGACCTTTAACAGAACCTTTACTTCTTTTCTTCTCATTTTCATATGAAATACTTTCTTCCATTGCAACATTCATCATAGAGTAACTACGTCCCCTTGGTTTATCCAAATAGGAGTCACTATCTTGTTTTCGCCAAGACTCGAATGAAGAATCCTCCCTTCTCTGTTGATCCACATAAGAATTATTAACCCTTTCCAAATTCATGAATGGAATGTCAGCCCCTCTGTGTGGCTCTTTATAAGACATGTTACTTCTTTCATAATCCATATATGAAGCACTTCCTCTTCCATCTGCATATGGAGGACCTCGGCCATCTGGGTAGGGATCACTATTTCTTTTCTCTGGATAATAATCAGAACCTCTTCTATCACTAAAGGAATCACCATCTCTTCTCTCTCGATAAGCAGCATAACCTTTATCAGCATAGGAATTATCATTTCTATCAGAATGAGCCTCATACCTTCTAGCAGGATATGAGTCACTTTCTCTTCGACCTTGATAATATTCAAAATTTCCTCTCTCTGGAGAAGGTTCACCACCTCTTCTACCTGGGTAAGATCCATGACCCCTTTCAGAATATGAATCCCCTCTTCTCTCCGAGTAAAAGGAATGTCCTCTTCTTTCAGGGGAGGACTCACGTCTCCTATCAGAGTAACCATAATCTCTCTTATCTGAATAGTAGGGCTCATCTCTTCGATCTGAATAGTACGAGTCATTCCTTCTACCAGAGTAAGAAATATCATCCTGATTCATTTGGCTATTGTTATTTCCTCCTCTCTGTGCATTCATACCACACCTATCATCAACTCTGTCTACATTAGCAAAAGGGGTATTGCCAAACCTAAAGTCTGTATTAAATATCTTTTCCAAGGCAGATTTGATGACAACACCTTCATTTCTTCTCTGGGATTCCATATAATTGCCTCTGTTTGAACTTCCCCTTTGGTCATAAGGATCCCGCCTGTCATGATGCTCTGCATAAGGTGTCCTACTACTGTTGTAAATATTATCACTTTTATTTTGATAACCCCTATCCGTATTAAAGTCAGCATTTCTCCTGTCAGAAAATCTCTCTCTTCTTTCTACAGGTTCATTTATAAGTGGCTTGAAAGGTGGGGGCTTTTGCGTTTCCATATGCCTATTATCCTGAGATCTTTGTGATGACCAATTAGACTTGCTTTCCGAACTGTAAGGCAAACTTCCTCTCTCAGATACATTACGACTCTGATAATCTCTTTGGTTCACTTCAGCAGCATGACCTCTAGAGCTGTCTCTATGCGAATCTTTGCCACCAGACCTTCATGGAAAAAAATTAAACTGATAAGAATTTACAATCTAAAATAACTGTTCATCAATTTGTAAATAAAATATTAATACCTTTTAGAAAATACATTAACAAAAACATGAAATGTCAATGAGTCAAACATGATATTGTTATGATACAATAAAGTTTTATGCATACTTACCTGGCAGGTATATATATAGCTGTATTTTCTGAAGTCCGACAGAATTTAAAAAAACTTCCGACACACGCAGTGGTCGGCCAGGTGGTTAGTACCCATTCCCGCCGCTGGGAGGCGGGTATCAGGAACCATTCCCATTTTCTATTCATAATTTTTATTTCCACTGTCCCCTGAGGGGAGGTGGGTGGGTACTTGAATATATATATATCTGCCAGTTAAGTATGAACAAACTTTATTGTATCATAACAATATCATGCTCATGAAACTTACCTGTAGATATATATATAGTTGAACCCCACCGTTGGAGGTGGGAAGGGACAGAATAGAAGGATTTTGGGACACAAATGCATGCAGATGATTTACATCTTGGTTCCACCTGTTAGCATAGCCGACTTCGTGATTACTGTCACCCAAGTCTGCTTCTGCTTTACTAGAGTTGCCAGCGAGGTAGAGACCTATGAAGCTGGTGCACTCCAGATGATCTGTCAACGGGGGCCGTGACCACAATGTGACTAGACCATATGACCATACCATGAGGGCTAAGAAGTAAAATAAAATATATATATATAATATATATATCACCACCTGACCAACCTAGCCAAAGTTAATGTGTGTTAACTAAGGCTTCAGAGTTAAGAAGTCGCCGTTGTCAGCGACTCCACAACTAAATTAAGAGCTCTTCCTAACCATTTTCTACAGGATAGGATGAGTAGTACTTCTTGCCCCAAGATTGTGTCTGCAGACACGTATGGCCCTAGCGAGCAGCAGATCTCATATGCCATCTTCACATCTCGCAGGGAGTGTGAAGTGAACCCAGAGTTGCTTCGCTAAAACATGGTACTCAGGATGTTGCTGAGTGCCATGCTCTGTTGAAATGCTTCCGAGGCCGCGCCCTCACCTCGTGAGCATTCAGATAAAAAGCTTTCAAATCTTTGTGCAAACACAATGAAGGAGCATTTTTTGAAAGAACTCCTTAACCCTAAAACCAGGGTGTACTTCGATATGGGCAAGTCTGGTCTTTTTCGGAACACTGCAGATTGCCCGACTGACTTCGACTTTCTTGATTTTAAGTAGATAAAACTTGAGAGACCTGCCAGGGCACAGGACTCTCTCTGGCTCCTGCCCACTAACTTGTGCCATCCTTGCTTCCAAGATCCTGGCCCAAGGACAAAAAGGGTTTCCATTCTTAGGCCATAACGAAAGGCTTAGAGAGCACACCTCCTTGTGTTCTCTAAAGCCAAAACTTGTGACGATGGCTTAAAATCTCACTAACCCTCTTTGTCGTATCTAGGGTGGTTAGAAGAAGGCCTTCCTGATCACATACAAGAAGTTAACAGGCAGGAGAGGTTCGAATGCTTTGACATCACGAACTTCAGACTACGTCTAAGTTCCATATTGAAAGCTTCGATCCGGAAATGCACAGTCTGTACTAAAGTCAGGTGAACGACCAGTTGACCAGTCAGACGAATCAAGGACAGCAAGGCTGTACCCTGAAGACCAAAAGGCACTATTCTTAGCTGAAGGATGAGTGTCTGGACTGCCTGGGCGATTCAATCTAAGCAAACCTTGGGGGGGGGGTGTATCAACGCAACCCAACGTCGTCCGCAATCGACTTCGTCAATAAGAAACTCAGGGCTACTATATGTCGCCTGATCTCGCACGAGTGTCTGACTCCGAGAAAACAGGCGAGGCAAAAAGTAGATGGTGAGCTAGAATCGAGATTCCACAGACCTCAATGATCGTGAAGGTCTTTGTTGTTTGACAGATGCAAATCTGTCAAACAACATTCTCTGTTGTCTGTTCGCACTGGCAGAATTTTCAAAACTCTCGGCAACCGCTAGACCACTGGTAGTTCAGGTGATCTCCCCCACGTTCCCGTGGCGCTGGTACTTGGAACTATTCCCGTTTTCCTCAGATTTTCTCTGAACCCTGTCTCCTGAGGGGAGGAGGGTGGGAATTTAATTATATATACCTGCCAGGTAAGTATGCATAAAACTTTATTGTATCATAACAATATCATTTTTATGCATGACACTTACCTGGCAGGTATATATATAGCTGATTGACACATTTGGAGGTGGGTCACAGACAGCAACATCGTCATAATTCAAAAATTAACTAATTTTTAAAATTATTTATTAAGTTCCTTACCTGCTAAGGTAGCTGACTTCGTAGGTCCTGCCTCTTAGCCTGCTAAACCTTAGTAGCTCTCAACTAGGATGTGACCTGTTTGTTGAGAAAGCTAATAACAAGGGTCTGACAACTGGACGGGACCAATTTGTTGACAGGAAACCCTAGCCCTCTCTTACCAGGGGCATTCATGCTAGGATAAGTTAGACCACCTGAACCACACACAAAGCTAACGTAACACATTACACTTCACATACTGAAGAGGAAATAACCCTCTCAGACAAGCATAAAAAGAACAGCACTTAATTAAAATACCTAGCATGTTAGTAATCTATCGTTGCTGCCGTCGATCGAGACGATTCGTACGGACTTTTGCAATCCTGTAACGAACCTCTAGATGATCGTTACATTCTACGCCTGTTGTTATAATAGGCTCTTTCTCGTAAACTCGAGCAGGGACCGAGAGAAGATACTTCTTAAGATATGAGAGAGCTGTGGAATATCAGAGTTGATGTGGACCACTGGTTCCAAAAACTCGTTTCGAGGACTGGAGGGACTACCGAATTGCATTTACTTTTTTCAGATTAAGATCCAGGACATCTGAAACACTATCCAGATGTCCGGCACCTTCTTTCTATCATGACGCACTGAGAGATGTTCAGAATAATTCCTAGATCTTGAATAATATTTCAGTTTCCCGGTAGGAAAAAACTGTGGTCTGAATTGCAGTCTATTCGGGGAAACAACTTCTTCAGGACGGAAATGGTCCCCAGCAAGCTCATCCATTCCCTCCCCGAGTATGCTTACTTCCCTATAAGGCTGCGCTTTGCCTAAGCAGGAGAGCATATAAAAGTGCAATGTTGCGGTAGACTCGTAGTTCTATACCGTGCGGTAACGAGCACCGAAAGGATTAAGAGATAACTCTGTTGAACATAGTAAGGCAAAACTAATGCAACGTTTATTCATTCACGTAAGAAATCCCCTCAATCTTAGGCTAAAGTCCGTGATTGTAGGACAGAGATACAGTAGTCAGTCAATCCCGCAGGAGAGACGTAACCGCCAGCACAGAGATACGGTTAGTCAGTCAATCCCGCAGGAGAGAGAGACGTAACCTACAGCGCATGACAGCGCACGATCTGTTACTGGTGGCTCGGTTGGAACTTGGACAGTCAGACACAGCAGCAGCCAGCAGCTTACGAACGTCGTCTCTTAAACTTTATGTCTGGGTTGCCAGCTACCCTATTCTACGAAGAAATAGGTCCGTTATTTTTTGAACAAAAAGAGACTCTCAAGCTGGTATATTTAAGCGAAACAGAAAACGCTAAATATATAGATGCGTTTGTGTCGTCAGAACACTACCATACAACGGTAAAAGATAAATCGGAAACTCCTGGAAGGCTGCAGGGAGTGACGATTAAAGGTCCTTAAAATAGTAGACAATAGACCTCTCGGTTGCCATCCGAAGAGGTAACTACAGCAAGCGTGTATGACTTGAACCAACCAGTAGTAAAATAACGCAAGGCAAAAAATTTTATTATATCACAATAAAGTTTGTTCATACTTACCTGGCAGACATATATATAGCTGAATTCGGAAATACAGCTACATACATATCTGACAGGCAAGTTTCATGAACAAAACTTAGAGAATCGAAGCAGACATCTCAAGCTTCTTAAGATACTGGACATAAGCGTTCATTGACGTAGTCTACAAGTCTATTTCTTGTACGAGTCTGCGAATGAGGAAGGAGAGCTCTTCCGAACCTTGTCCTTATTCGCTTACGCAATATCAAGTTAATGAGATGTTTGTCAATGAGAACTAACCCATTAACGGTACAGAGAGATATTTTGTCAATGATGGGAGACCCACTTACTTGACAAAACGATAGTATATTGTCAATGGGGGAAAGTCACTGAATTGACAAAACGTAATCCAGGAAGTCGAGCCTTTTATTTTTCGATTCCCGTCTCAAACAAGGAAGGGACAAGAATCCTGTTAAAAGACTGGGCTTACGGTAGGTAGAACGACGATGCTCAATCGGCATGGAAGTCTCGACTAGAAACTAACAAAATCTATCATCTGAAAAACCCTTTCAGATGGTCCTAAAAAGCTTTAAATTTATTGGCAGTATGGCAAAGGAAGTCTTGTCTTGCGCTTTCCTGAAGAGCGTCCTTTTGATGAGTGCCTTTGCAAGAATCCTACTGAACGTTGCCGAAAATCCTGACGTTCAGGCCGTCGAGCCTTTGCATAACCCGTAACTGTCTTATCTCAAAGTCTTGACTGAGGTAGAGAAAACGAGATCTTCCCTTGAGCTTTCCTTAACTCCATCCACCTTTGCGAAAAGCAATATAATATTGACAGACCTCTTGAATTCACGAAACCCGAGGTCTTGCTGGGTTTCGAAGACGAAGTTCTGTTCACTTTCTTGAGGCTCAAATCTTAAACAAGAGCTTGAAGAGTTCAACAGAAACGTTCTGGTGCGCGCTCGGCGTCCACTGGCGAGGACGCTCGGCGTCCTGGTGCGCGCTCGGCGTCCACTGACGAGGACGCTCGGCGTCCTGGTGCGCGCTCGGCGGCCACTACTGGAGGACGCTCGGCGTCCACTGGTGAGTGCGTCCATCCGAGCGTCCTGTTCAAGCCGATCGTCCAAATAAGCGTGCAGAAAAGCGTCACGCTCCTGACAGGCGTCAAAACAAGCGAGAGAAACTGCCTCTTTTTCCTATTTCTTGGTGGAAAGAAGTACACGTGATCAGGCAACTTTCGCCTTCTTACTTCTCACTGAAACACATAACGAGGGAGAAGGGACGTGAAGCGTCCTCTTCTATAAAGCTTCTTAGAGGGCGCGAGTCCTTCCGAGAGCTCCAACCCTTGTGCGGGGAGGACGCCTCGGAGGACGAGAAGCAATCCTTCAGGATTCGTGCATGTGCACGCACTTTGGCAGTCTGGGTATTTTCATCAGAAACTGCCGAAGGCACGCCAGATCGGTGGGGTTCCCTGTAACCCTCCTTCGGCTTTCGACATGCCCTCTCCCTTGGTTCTGGGAGTTCGACAGAGGTCTAGACCTAGAGGCGTTATAAGGCCGATCTGACGCACCCTCCACTACACAAGGGGCACTGTCACTGCACTTAGCCACTTCACTATTGCTCTCTAAAGCAAACACTTTCGATTCTAAGTTACGAATCGAAATAGTATAAGAGAAAGGGCAATAACCTCTACAGACACTGTTTTAGGGCCCGAAGGCAACATTACAGGGTTAGGCGTAACAAAAACAGAAGTAGAACTCTTCACAACAATGAAGGAGAGCGATCACCTCTCGCAGACATAGTCATAACCCGTAGGCCATACTACAGCGTTAGGCAAAATAAAGTCTACCGGAAGGTTAGCAGTATCACTACCCTGACTTTCGTAATTGATTAATAGCGTACATACTAAACAAACTTTTCCTACGGAATTAGACACGTTTACTGATTAATTGCGTACATACGAATCATACTTTTTCCTTACGGAAATAGACATGTTTACTGATTAATTGCGCCCCCCAAGTGCGGAACTACCGAAGCTTTCGGTAGCCACACCCTATCTTTGCAGACAACACCCTCTGAAACTAGCCTAACTAGATTCAGATATCTTATGCAAAAATGAATCAAATTCAAATCAATTTAAGATAGCGTATGCCTAGCCACAAATCCAAGTAAATAAATTAAAAGACAATTAGGATACTTAGCGGCAAATGAAGTTTCCAAAATCCTAAGCCGGAGGTACTGAAAACAGGTGTTTTCAGTACCGGCGACCGAAAATTTATGAATAGAAACTGGGAATGGTTCCTGATACCCGCCTCCCAGCGGCGGGAATGGGTACTAACCACCTGGCCGACCACTGCGTGTGTCGGAAGTTTTTTTAAATTCTGTCGGACTTCAGAAAATACAGCTATATATATACCTGCCAGGTAAGTGTCATGCATAAAAACATCCTGTTCATTACCAAATCTTGTGCATGAAAAGGAACCATTTAACAAAACAATAAAATCCAGTATCCAAAGCAAAAAGTTTTCCATAAAACCCAAGAAATCATAAATAGACCAAAGTTCAACCAGTGTCCCCAGACAAGAACATTTTATATTCTTTAACTACTCAAGAGGTAGTAGAATGAAGATCAATTATGATGTGCTTTTGTGGGCCATCAGTTGGAAGTAAAAAGCTAATCAATGTATCGTATGAAAAAGGTCCCGCAGCACAAGAATGAGGAATGAGAGTAAGGAAATTCATATATGATGGGTAAGTTCATATAAAAAATTATATTTTCAAAATAAAATTAAGTTTCATATATACGTCCTTACCAAGTAATTATATAAATAATGTTTCAACTCACGCAGCAACTTGAATTTTGAAATTTGCAGCAGTGCTTGTATTGTTTTAGCATGGATAACAACCCCAACCAACTTTCAAGGGAAGAATAGGTACAACACAGCTGAAGAGCTCAATTCACTTGTGCCCTAGTCCATGAGAGGGGAGGGAGGGAGGGTTCCAATTCTGTAATTATTATTTGCTAAATAGTATACTACATGACAACCCATCCACTAAACGAATGGTGGGTACTCCAAGTACACAGTACCCCAGGCTCCCCAAGACTTTACACCCTATATCAAGCTGAAGAGATAGAGAACAGAAGGAATACCTCTTATGCTTTATCCCCCAACACCATGCCAGCCACTGACAACAGACTCAGGCTACTACAATTTTCATACAATGTTTCCACTTCACGCAAATATTGTGACACAAACACCGATTTACACCTCCAATAGGTGGACCAAAGAATCGCAGATAACATCAAATTATGTTTAAAAGCCAATGAGGTAACGGCAGCTCTAATTTTGGGGGCTTCAACTTTAAAGATGGGTAAAAATTCCTCCCAAATTCTCAAGTGTGAGCAATATCATCTCTTATAAAAAGAATGCTCTCTTGATAAGTGGTGTTACAGAGCCTCTGAGCCTCTCAGTCCTATAAAGGTAATATGTATCTCAAAGCCCTTACAGGTCAAAGAGCTTTTTTCTTCTTCTGGTCCAAAAATGTCTGTTTAATTCTTGATAAAAGAACAGGGACAGGGCTTGGAAGGAGTCTTGTTCTTAGCCAGAAAACTAAGCACAAGAGCAGATCGCGTTTCCTGGAGAGAATCTGACTCTTATTATCTATGGCCTGCAGCACCTCACCGATTCTTTAAGGCGTAGACAAAGGAACAAAGAAAAGGGTTTGTTTCATTAAATTTCTGGAAGAGATGGAGTGTAGGGGCTCATATGGAAGGGCTGAGAGCCATTTAAGGACAACATCCAGGTTCCAGGCAACCGAATCTGTCCTCTTCTGCTTAGAGGACAGATCCAGGCCACTCTGTCTAAAAACCGAACCCAGCATGGCTCTGTATCCTTTGATGGTAGACAAAGCTAAACCTCTAAAAGACTTCAAAAAGAGCAGCTCTAAAGCTGCAATCTGCATTATACATGTTTTATAAGAATAAACATTATGTCTTCAATACCAGCTGTGGAAAACTGCTCACTTGGCCTGGTAGAACCTAGAAGAAGACTGACGTTTACACTTTGCAATCACATCTACAGCTGGTCTTGAAAAGCCCTTCACTCGGACCAGTCTCCTGACAGTCTGAAGCCTGTCAGCAAGAGCGGATATTCCTCGGTAGAATCAATGGATGAAATGTTGCTGTCTGGGAACACTTGGGTTCTCTGTGGCCAGAGAAGGTCCAGGAACACTCATATAGAGGCCAGAATGGAGGTACTAGTGTGACATAAACTTGTTTAAAACTTCCCTGACCATACTGAATGGCGGGAAGGCAAACATGTCCAGGTTCAGCCAGTCCTGAAGCATGGCATCCGTTGCCCACACCAGAGGGTCCAGGACTGGAGAACAAAACACTGGAAGGCGATGGCTCCTCGACATTGCAAACAGGTCTATTGATGGCTTATCCCACAGTTTCCACAGCTTGGGGCACACCTGTGGATTCAGCATCCACTCCGTTTGTAGAACCTGTCTGCAGTGACTTAGCTCGTCTGCCAGAACATTCAGCTTGCCCTGGAAGAATCAAGTAACAATCTTAGTGCGATTTTTCTACACCCACAGAAGAGATCCTCTGCTGCTTCATAGTGAGTACTTCCCTGATTCTTTATGTAAGACAGAGATTGTGTTGTTTGAATGGACAGTTACTGTCTTGTTGGAGGTCTCTGCTGCAAATGATTGAAGGCCTAAATGAATTGCCTTAAATTCTCTTACAATGCTGTGAAGTTTTCCCTCATCCTGGGACCACGTCATAGAAACTTACGTCTTCCAGAAGAGCCCCCAACCCAGATCTGATGAGGAAGGAGAGACTTCTCTTTTAAGTCCCCCTTCTGATAGCAACCACCGAAGGTCTTCCTTGATTTCTGGTGAGATGGGGAATATGAACGAGTCCGGATGAGTTTTCTATTCTAACTGGCCTCCACAAAAAATTGCAGTAGTGTAATAGTACCTCAATCTTACACAATTCGAGTTACGCAATTTCAGAATATGCAGCGCGAATTCTTCATTGGAACCTAACCCATTATACATGAGTTTTTCACACACACAAACACAAATGCATTCAAGAACATTTTTGAATCCTTGAGAAACTCTGGAAAAAGTGTTTGTTTAATTCTTTATGTAATTTATTGGTTGTCAAGCTTTATTGTCTATTATATAAAATACCATTAAATAATAATTCTCTATCTCTCTCTTTTACTGAGATGAGGGAATTTTTATGGTACATGTGGTTATGTTTATTGATATTTTGAAATATGATATCAATAATAATACTACAGTCGACCCTCCTATATGCAAGCATTTAAGACTAGATTATGAGTGAAATTCCACAGAATATGCAACTGAGGCTCCCAAAAGGCAAGACCCCACAGAGGACTACAAATTGGAATCTGCCCAAAAGACAGAAAGAGCCAGGGAGAACATAGTCTCCAGGTGTTCAAATCTTCAGAATCAAAACACCAGGTGTTGAGACGGTGAGAAGTATCTCCATCACTGATACATGATCCTTCCTCAATGATGTGGACGTACGTCCAGTGGGACCCTTAGACCCTTCCAAAAACATAGGCCCCTGACGTTGAATCCTGTGGAGAGCACTCTGTAGGATCCCTCCTATTCACCTCACCCCTCCCTGTATAGCCAGAGGAAGTAAGAGAAAATAGGTGAGGAAGATAGACACTCTTGCTCGCCTTGCTAGCGGAACTAGCAGGAGAAGTGAGTTGCGGGCAGCCATCAACCTGCGGTGATGGCCTTCATGTGAGTCTAGGAGGGCATTCTCGCCCTGGAAAACTGCTTTTCCAAGGAGGGTACAAAACTCTTCCATGGCAGGAGAAACACTCCCCGCCACCAAGACCAGTCAGTCACGCAAACGTGATCGTGGCAAGAGTTGGAACCATCCTCCTGACAGGTCCCAGTCCCCTTTGAGGTTGAAACCTCTCAGGAGGACTGAACAGGGAACCTCCAATCTGTCTTACCGCGTGTCCAGTCTCTCAAGACCGTCATGTCAACCCTGGGAACTAAGCGGTCATCGCAAGAGTGACTCACTCCTTTCTTCTGCTCTGTGCCTGAACCATGACGGTGAGTGGACTCAGCGTTAATGACTCTAGATGCATGTGAATCCGCAGATTTGTGTGCACTTAGGGAAGCTCACGAACAATCAACTGACATGGAATTAGTCTTACAGGCAGAACATCTAGGACTAGCAGAACATCTAGGACTAGGTTAGAAATGCGAACCGCAGGTTTGCCCTTCTATGGCTCCCGACATGCTAGACCCTGGGGACAGCATGACAGTTCCTCTTCTCGAAGGAATAGGAGCCAGAGCCAATGGATGAAACACCCAACTGCCACCTTACTCAGTTTGAGGAGGCAGACCCTTAGAAGTCCTGTGACAAGACTTCTTAGGGCAGGGGGAGATTACTTTCTCCTTCTCCTGCTGGGGAGCCTTAGAAGTTGAAGACGACGAAGATGATGATAATGACACTTAACAAGCTTTTTTCTACTTCGCCAACTTCCGCAAGACTTCTATAGGACACAGCACAGTCACCAGCAGAAGTAGTTGATAATCACAAGGCAACTGCAAAGAAGCTGTCCAGTGACAAAACTCCTGGATAACAGCAGCAAATTAACATGATTTTCAGCAAGGGAACAATACACACACTCGAGGGCCAATGTCACAGCATGCAAACGAGTCACAGGTACAACTTTGAGGTTAGGATAGCCAACACGAAGAGATATTCAACCATCTACTGCTGTAATCTATTATCACTCACTGTTAGCCTGTAAAAGAAAGAAAATATGATTAAAAAAGGATAATCCTCTCGCATCCAAGGCACTGCCTCCGAAATGAGAAGGGATCCCTCAAACATCAAAACCACATGCTGGCCCCCTCCTTGCCCAATCAGCTAGTGAAAAGGGCGAAGGAGGAGAGGGAATACTGGGAGAAAAAACAATGAGCAAACTTCTGAATTCTCACTCGGTAACTCCCCAAAGCGTAAGCGTAAATTTCAAATACATAAACTGTCCCACCCTGACATAAAGGGCAAAAATAAGTGATAAAGGTGTAGATACACACTTACCGCCAACCTTCAACACATATAAGGGAAAGTCGGCTGGCAAGGCTTAATACAAGAAGAGGGTTTTTATATAAAATATTAAAGCCAATTAATTATTAATATCAAACACAGCATACAGTCAAACCTCAGTTTTCGTACGCCTCTCTTTTTGTATGATATTTTGTATCAGTTATCGTATGTTTCTTCAGTTTTCATACACTCGGAAATGCTCCATCCAGGGCCCAGCGCGTGACTAGGCCCCGTATCGAGCACCCAAAACAAAGCATCCCACCCTCTTTCATGACCCATTCTACTTTTGTGTTCGTTGTTTTTGTGCTTTTTTTATTCATGTACAACTGCTAAATAAGCCACCATGAGGCCAAAAAAAATTACGAGTGCTAGCCCTTCTATAAAAAAGGCGAGAAACACTATAGAATTTGAGAAAGAACTCGTAGCAAAGTGTTGAAGGAAGTTGCATGTCGATCTCAGTGAGAAAATGCCTACAGCCAGCGCTGCTGTTAGTGAATTTAACACCAGCAGAGGCCGATTTGAAAAATTCAGAAAAAGAATGGCCATACATAATGTACCTACTTCAGTGACTAAGGACATGTTTGCAAAGTGGAATGATGTAAAAAATTTTGAGGAGAATCATCATCTCAACAAAGAAGTTGTAATTCGCATCTCCAACATGTTTAATGACAATGCCACACTTAACTTTAGGCAAATTTTAAAGAAACACCAGAAACAAATGTCTATGGGCAGTTTTGTTGTGCGACAGTGGTCCATTAACTCTCAAGTTGGTCCTAGTGCCAGTCAAAAACGAGGACGGGAAGTAATCTCAGATAATGCCAGTAAAAAACAAAGAGAAGTAACCCCAGATAGGTCCTTGATACCTGCCAGTAAAAAACAAAGAGAAGTAACCCCAGATAGGTCCTTGATACCTGAAGTCCCTCTGGAGGGAGATTCCCCTTCCAAACAATAACCTCTCCTCCTCCATCTCCCCTTCTCTCCATCTTCCATAAGCTAACAAGTGTTTTCCATAAAGGTAAGAGTGATGTTAAAATATTTTTATAATAAAATAATGTTTTGTTTATACTTAAAAAGTAAAATTTGAAAATCGCGGCAGCAATTCATTTGTTTCGGTGTAGTTCGGTACCCCGCCCACTATCGGGGGAATAGGTAAACAATTCAGCAAAGAATCTCAATTTTATTTATGCCTTCTCATCCATGAGAGGGGAGGAGGGTGGGCTCCCATTCTGCAATTACTTGGTAAGTATAAACAAAACTTTATTTTATTAGAAAGATATAATTTTTTTTAAGTAACTTAACAAGTAATTACATAGCTGATTCCCACCTTGTTAGGAGGTGGGATTCATGGATGAACAACTATTGCAATTATAATTGATTAAAGCATGCAAATAGAAAAATCTTGCCAGTTTTAACATAATGCTTGTTAGAGGGGGCCTTACAGCGAGGAATTCACCAAGCGCTAGTTATTATTATTATATTATAAAAGTAGTTTAACCACACCACTGCACTTAATTTCAGCTCTCTTAGGGCTGGTATGAAGGCTTAGATAAAATGCCAGGTCTAGCCCTTAAGACAAAAACTGGGACCAAATAGGTCATTCATGATATATTAAAAACTACACCAAGGCAAATGCTTTCATACTAGAACACATACACCCAATAAATACATTTACTCATGTCCCCCATACATACATACTAAAAAGGTATATTAACCCTCTTACGCCGAAGCCCTAAAAATCAAAACCTCTCCCGCATGCCGAGGCGGGTTTGGAGTGAGCGCGGAAGCGGAAAAAATAATTTTTTAAAAAAATCATAGCGCCCTTAGTTTTGAAGATTAAGAGTTCATTTTTGGCTCCTTTTTTTGTCATTGCCTGAAGTTTAGTATGCAACCATCAGAAATGAAAAAAAATATCATTATCATATGTAAATAATGCGATATATGGTAGCGAAAAAAAAAAATCATCCATAATTGTATTCAAATCGCGCTGTGTGAAAAACGGTTAAAGCTAACGAGTTACTTTCTTTTTTGTTGTATTGTACACTAAATTGCAATAATTTTGATATGTAATACATTGTAAAAAGATAAAAGCAAACCGGAAAAATATTATCACAAAATGATGCACAAATTTGTAACGCGCGGACGTAAAAAAATGTTTTTTTCAAAAATTCACCGTAAATCTAAATATTGTTCTAGAGACCTCTAATTTGTTTCAAAATGAAGAAAAATTATTGAATATTACGATACTGTAAGAGTTTTAGATTAGAATTGCAGATTTCGACCATTTCAGACGAGTTAAAGTTGACCGAATGTCGAAATTATTATATATATACAGTGGACCCCCCGTATTCGCGTTCTCCGGATTCGCGGACTCACACATTCGCGGTATTTTTCTATGAGCAATATCCACAAATTCCTGGTTTTTGTTAGCAATTTCATCATAAAATGCACTTTTTGTGATAAAACTATTAAAAAAACCAAGTACGAAATTTTTTAGTGGTTTTTCTTAAGTTTTAACTAACAAAATAGGCTGTTTTTAGCGTTTTTATAGGGGTTCCAAACATTCGCGGATTCTAAATATTCGCGGGGGGGGTCTGGTACGCATCCCCCACGAATACGGGGGGACCACTGTATTTATTTATAGTCAAATATTTCGGAAATGAGAAAAGCTACAACCTTCAATTATTTTTTGTTGTATTCTTCATGATTTTGCGCACATTTTCATATAAGAAACTCTATAAAACAGCTAATATGAAAAGGAGCAAATATTAGGATAATGCGACGTACATATTTCGGAGATTTTCGGCCACGAATCGGCGCGCGGAGGGAAAGAAAGTTTTTTTTTAAAATTCACCATAAATCTAAATATTGTGTTAGACACTTTGAATTTGTTTCAAAATGAAGATAAATGACTGTATATTACTAAATTGTAAGAGTTTTAGCTTACAATGGCGTTTTTCAACTATTTCGGTAGAGTCAAATTTGACCGAACGTGGTTTTTTTTCTATTTATCGTGATTTATATGCAAATATTTCGAAAAAAGAGAAAAGATACAACCTTCAATCATTTTTAGCTGTATTCTACATGAAATTTTCCTTACGTCCACGCGGAAGAGTTACCGCGCGGACGTAAGGAAAATTTTTTTTTTTTTCATAAATTCACCATAAATCAAAATATTGTGCTAGAGACTTCCAATTCGTTGCAAAATGAAGGTAAATGATTGAATATTACTAGAATATAAGAGTTTTAGCTTACAATTTGCGTTTTTTCTTTTTCGACCATTTCGGTAGAGTCAAAGTTGACCGAAAGTTGAAATTTTTGCACTTAACGTTATTTATATGAAAATATTTCTAAACTGATAAAAGCTACAACCATGGTTTTTTTTAGTTGTATTGTGCATGAAATTGCGCACATTTCCCTATATAAAACTATATGTAACGGCAAATTTAAAATGGTGCAAACATTAGGACAATCACACGAAAAAATTTATCGGAAGAGTTACCGCACGGACGTAAGGAAAATTTTTTTTCATAAATTCACCATAAATCGAAATATTGTGCTAGAGACATCCAATTTGCTGCAAAATGAAGGCAAATGATTGAATATTACTAGAATATAAGAGTTTTAGCTTACAATTGCGTTTCTCAACCATTTCGGTAGTCAAAGTTGACTGAAGGTTGAAATTTTTGCACTTATCATTATTTATATGAAAATATTTCAAAACTGATAAAAACTACAATCATGAGTATTTTCTTGTTGTATTCTACATGAAATTGCGCACATTTTCATATGTAATACTCCATGTATCGGATAATTTAAAATGGTGCAAAAATTATGTCAAAGTGACGAAATAATTTTTGAGATGTGTCACTGATACTTTTTAGTGCGATAAGAAAGAAATTCGCGCTTGTGTGCCTGCGTAGCGATTGTGGACAAAACAACGCCTTGATCCGTGAACTCCCAGCATCCCCCAAGGCGCGTGATTCAAAAGTTTTCGGCTGGTAGGCCTATAAGTATTTTTCCGTGAATTTAAAAATAAACTTTTTTGAGTCAACGTATGATACGTCCAATCGGCATACGGAAGACATTTTGACTCGACGTTTAATACGTCCAATCGGCGTAAGAGGGTTAAAAATCAGAATTTGTTACCGTATATACTCGTATATCATGGGACTTTTGAAGACCTACTTTTGGAGTTAAATTTAAGGGGGTCGCATCATACATGAGATATAAAATTCGAGTATATAATAATCACATATTAGTATCATATGATAAAATACAAACATAATGAATATGCATTTTTTCCATGGATCTTTTAAAAAGTTATGCTTTACTTCACTGCATCCAATAATAATATGTATTTTCGTACTACTATTTGTTTATATTATGAAATATAAACAGAGCAATCAATGTTCTGGTTTGGAAATCTGCTAGGGGCGATTGAAAGATAAGTTTGTTTATCTGTACTGAACTCAATTCAGAGCGACTTTCTTGCTTCTAGTTAGCGCAGATGAATCTCAAGATACAGTGGACCCCCGTATCTGTGTTCTCCGGATTCGCAGACTCACACATTCGCAGATTTTTATCTGGAATGTTTCCCCGTATATTTGTGGTATTTTTCTGAGAAACATTAACAATTTTTTTTTTTTTTTTTTTTTACTAATTCATCATAAAATGCACTTTTTTGTGATAAAACTATTAAAAAACCATGTATAAATATTTTAAGGGGGTTTTTCTTGAGTTTTACCAAACAAAATAGGAGGTTTTTAAGCATTTTTATAAGAATTCCAACTATTCGCGGGTTTAACTATTCGAGGGGGGGGGTACGCATCCCCCGCAAATATGGGGGGACTACTGTGATCTACTTATATGGGACATGGTTATTTTACGTTATACGAAGTGTTTCCAAGTCGAAATATCATTTAAAAACGAACCGTTTGTGAACGAAATTTAGTTATTTTTTTGTTAGTAGATGGCGTTGAGGGCATGTTTATTGCACAAACAAAAATCAACAGATTCCGTTCGATATTTTCACTTGATCTATTCAGAATACTACGAGATTTATATATTTATTTTTTATTGAAGTGAAAACATTAAAACGTGTTCTTTCATGCCAAATAGTTTTGATTAGAACATGTTTCTCTCTAATATTGTTTACAGTCGAGTTTGATGGTACTAGTTTGCTAGAGTTTCATCCATGTTGCCGATGCACGATAATAGTAGTTAGTGGATCAACATTCTTTCCTCAACTTTAGCTAAAACTTACAGATTAAATTTAGCAGTATACATGACCTTGCTGAAATTTTCTACACAGAAAGTAAGGATATACATACTAGTAATGAAAAAATATATCAGTCCTATTCTCCTTAACGTTATTTGTAACGTAACTATGGTATTTTTTTTTTTTACTATCGTACGATGGTTAAAATGCAAGCAAAAAGGTTGTTGTTATCAGATTCAGTTGAACTTATTCATAGCAAATGATACGGGAGATACGTGATAAAATAATTTTTAAGGGTAAAAATTTGGGGGTTGCATGATATCCGAGATCGCATGTTACACGAGCATACATGGGTAACTTTTTGAAATTTTGTTTTAAAATTCACTAAATGCTCCAATGTTTTATATTTAATCAATTAAATCATAGTTCCTCAGAAAAGTCAAAATTGGAACTACAGAAAATGTAAGAGATTCTGACAAAATTTCTTGTATTGTTTTATTTCCAAAAGTTGACAGTCTTTGTTGGTCATACTTTGAACACTCACACAATACATCCCAGACAGTTACCAACACCTTGCACTCTGAATACTTGGGAGCAGGGTCGCGTGGGTTGCTCATCAAGTGCCCATGTGTCAGATGAGCGTGGTCTATACAGAGGCAGGTCAATGTTACTTGTGCATGTCTCTCCCTCTGATATACTGAACTCCATTTATTAACATCGAATCTTATTTGTTTTAATTTATCATTTTCCGGTTCTTCATTTCATACATTTTGCCATTTATCTACAATTACTGTTTTTATATATCTTAATATAATCGCTAGTAGGGATGTTTACATTTGCTTTCATCATGTGGACTGCTTCTTTAACATCCGCTTCATTTCCTCTTACCCCCCAAATGAGCAGGGATCCAACATATTTCAATGTTTTTTGGATAATAACTCTAAACAGCTTCTATAGTGCTTCTTGAGTTGCTAAAAATCACAAAATTATTGAATGATGTTTGCTTTATAATTCCGATGGCTACTTTGATTGCACACAACTGCTGTGAAGACTGAGGCATTACTGGGTAAGAAAATTGATATGTTTTGTTTTGGGATATAGCTGCATATCCTACTCCATGTTGCGATTTAGACCCATCAGTATATATTGCATAATGTGAACTTTTTTGTCTTATATATTCTATAGTTTTTTGTCTATGGTGTTCTGGGGTATATACGTACCTTTTTTTTATAAATATTTCAAGGTACTTGCATATTTACATTCAATGACTTGAACAGTCTATTAGCTCTAACTGGGAAATGTGGAGAATGATTGTTTATATAGACATCCCTTACCTCAAACAGATTTTTTGTTGGTGAATCACTTGTCTTGATTCTTAATGCACTTTTCATGGTTATGAATTCTCTATGGAGGGACAGTGGCAGTTCACTACATTCAACTTGTACAGAGGAGACTGGTGAGGATCTAAATGCTGCTCCTGTGCATATTCTTAGGCCTTCGTTGTGAATTGGGTCTAATATTTTCTGTGCTGCTTCTGAAGCTGACCCATATATTTCACTTCTATAATCAATGATTCATAACACTGTTGCTTTATAAAGTAGAGTAAGAGTATGTCTATCAGCTCCCCAATTTGTGAGAGTTTTTAATTAGATTTAATGCTCTTTTGCATTTCGATTTTATGTAAGTTATATAAGCTTTCCAGTTCAGGTGTGCATCAAATATCAAACCTAAAAATTTTGAAGCTTGGCTAATTGGTATATTATAGTTTCTCATTTTTAATTCTGCTTCTTCACCTTTTTTTCCAAATTTTACTTTTATAAAACATGACAGCTTGGGTTTTTTCTATGGAAAATCTAATGCCTACTGATGAGGCCCATTCATCTATTTTTGTTATAGTTTTATTAATCATTCTTTCTGCATGTTTTATATGTGATGCTGTATATGGCAAAATCATCCACATACAAGTTACTTTTAATTCCGATTCATAGCATGTTAGTGATGTCATTAATTGCCAATGTGAACAGAGTATACCACTAAGGACGCTACCTAGTGGAACTCCATTTGCAAATGGAAATATTTTGGAAAAAACATGATCTATTCTCACCTGAAAAGTGCGATCAGTCAAAGTTTTTAACAAATTTAGAAAGATGACCAAGTATGTATTATTATGTAATGATTTTAATATTGCATACCTCCATGCAGTGTCATATGCCTTTTGAATGTAAAAAAAGACAGCTATTGTAATTTGTTTTCTTTCAAATCCTCTATATATATGGTCTTCCAAACTACACAGAATCCAATGTATATCTATTACGTTGTGAACCAAACTGAGTAGGACTTAAAATTTTATTTTCACAAATGTACCACGCAAGTCGTGGATTTACCATTTTCTCCAATAACTTCCATATACAACTTAAAGATATAGGTCTATGATTATTCACATTACTACTTTTCTCTGTTTGGGTATAGGAATTATTATTGCATTTCGCCATTCATCTGGAAACAAGTTTTGGAGCCATAAATGATTGTAAAATTTTAATAAGTATGATTTTGCAAAAGGTGCTAGGTGGCAAATCATCTCAAAGCAAACATCGTCACTTCCAGGGGCAGATTTATTGCTGTTCAAGAGAGCATATTCTAACTCAACCATATTGAATTTCTCATTATAATAGTATATATTTTCCTTCGTCTCAAAAATGATATTGTAATGATACAATTAAGTTTGTTCATACTTACCTGGCAGATATATATATAGCTGTATTTTTCCGAATCCGACAGAAATTTAAACACTTACGACACACGCAGTGGGAGTCAGGTGGTTAGTACCCATTCCCACCGCTGGGAGGCGGGTATCAGGAACCATTCCCATTTTCTATTCATAATTTTTATTTCCACTGTCTCCTGAGGGGAGGTGGGTGGGTACTTGATTATATATATATCTGCCAGGTAAGTATGAACAAACTTAATTGTATCATTACAATATCATTTTGTTCATGAAACTTACCTGTCAGATATATATATAGCTGAATCCCACCTTTGGTGGTGGGAGTAGACAGAATAGAAGATTTTAGGAAACATATATATGTAGATAATTGATATCTTGGTTCCTTACCTGTTAGCATAGCTGACTTCGTGGTTACTGCCGCGTAAGTCTGCTTGTGCTACTAGAGTGCCAGCAAGGGTAGGAGACCTATAAAGCTGGTGCACTCCAGATGATCTGTCAACAGGGGCGAGACCACGACGTGACTAGACCATTGACCATACAAATGAGGGCAACGAAGTAAAACCAAACCACCTGGCGTAGCCTACCAAAAGTATCCCACTTAGACTAAGCTAATGGAAGGGAGATCCGCCGCAGGCGGTCAACCCCACAACCATAACACAAGTTTCAAAAACTCCCCTAACCATTAAAGGATAGGATGAGCGCTACCTCCTGCCCCCCAAAAACAGTGTCTGCAGCGACGTATGGTCCGAGCGAGTAACAATTTTTCGTATGTTGCTTTCACCTCCCGCAGGTAGTGTGAAGCGAACACCGAATTGCTTCGCCAATAAGTGGCGCCCAAAATATCTTTGATTGCCATCTTTTTGTGAAAAGCCACCGAAGTAGCAATAGCCCTCAACTCGTGGGCTTTCACTTTCAGAAGCTCCATGTCACTTTCACTACACTTTTCATGGGCTTTCCACTTAACCGTACTTCTTAAGAAGAACGCCAGTGCGTTCTTCGACATCGGAAGATCTGGTTTTTTCACAGAGCACCACAAGTTCTCCGAAGATCCTCTGCATGCTCTGGTTCTCTGCAAATAAAATTTGAGAGCCCTGACAGGACACAGGACTCTCTCAGCTTCAGGTCCCACTAGCTCCGACAACCCTTTGATCTCGAATGTCCTCGGCCAAGGGTTGGAAGGGTTCTCGTTCTTTGCTAAGAACGTAGGACTTAAGGAACAAACTGCGCTATGATCCTTGAACCCAATGTGCTTGCTTATGACTTGAATTTCGCTAACCCTCTTCGCCGTCGCCAGAGCGGTTAGGAAAATGGTCTTCTTAGTAAGATTCCTAAGCGAGGCTAAATGGAGCGGTTCAAATTGACTCGACATGAGAAACTTAAGTACCACGTCTAAGTTCCACGATGGTACTCTCGGTTGGAGAACTTTCACAGTCTCAAATGATCTAATGAGATCATGAATGTCTTTATCATTCGCTAAGTCGAGTCCTCTATGCCTGAAGACCACAGAAAGCACGCTTCTGTAGCCTTTAATCGTGGGAACGGCTAGTTTCGCTTCTTTCCTAAGGTGAAGAAGGAAATCTGCTATCTGGCTCACAGAGGTTGAGATGGAGGAAATGCCCTTCTTCTGCACCAACTTCTAAAGACAGCCCACTTTGATGGTAAACTGCGATTGAGGAGGGCCTCCTTGCGGTGGCAATCGCCGTTGCCACAGGTCTTGAAAAACCCCTCGCTCTGGCCAACTTCTTGATAGTCTGAACGCAGTCAGACTCAGAGCGGGGAGGTTTTTGTGGTACCGGTCCTCGAAGTGGGGCTGTCTGAGTAGATCTTTCTTGGTTAGGGGCAGAGTCCTTGGAAAGTCTACCAGGAAGGACATCACCTCCGTGAACCAGTCGACCGCTGGCCAGAAGGGGCGATGAGGGTCATCCTCGCTCCTTCTGATGCAGCAAAACTTCCTCATCACTTCCCCCGAGGATTTTTGAATGAAAAGCGTAAATGTCTAGTCCCGACCAATTCCACAGTAGGGCGTCTACTGCCACTGCTCCCGGGTCCAGAACTGGGGAGCAATACAGCGGAAGTCTCTTCGTTCGGGAAGTTGCGAAAACGTCCACATGAGGACGTCCCCACAGCTTCCATAGCGCCTGGCATACTTCCTGATGAAGGGTCCATTCCGTCGGCAGAAGCTGTCCTTGCCGACTGAGAAGGTCCGCTCGCACGTTTTCCACGCCTGACACAAATCTTGTCAGAATCGTGACGTTTTGCGACTTCGCCCAAATCAGGATATTCTTCGCGATGGCGAACAGAGAAGGAGAGTGAGTTCCCCCCTCTTTCTGAGGTATGCCAAGGCTGTGGTGTTGTCCAAGTTTATCTGAACCACTTTGTTGGAGACTTCCTCTTGGAAGAACCTTAGAGCAAGGTAAACCGCTGAAAGTTCTTTTAGATTGATGTGCCAGGACACCTGTTCCCCTCTCCAGGTGCCTGACACTTCTCTCCCCTCCCAGTGTTGCTCCCCAACCCGTGGAGGACGCGTCGGAGAACAACACTAGGTCGGGGTTCCGAAGCTTGAGCGAAAGTCCTTCCGCAAGCTTCTTTGGATCCAACCACCATTTGAGGTGCTTTTTCACTTCTTCCGTCAAAAACAAGACCTCTTCTAGATCCTGTTTGCGTGACCAATTGCTTGAGAAGAAGAACTGAAGTGGTCGGAGGCGTAACCTTCCCAGAGAAACAAACTTCTCCAGTGAGGAAATGGTCCCCAGCAGACTCATCCATTCCCTCACTGAGCATGTTTCCTTCCCTAGAAAGGCTGACACTTTGTCTAGGCATTGAAGTTGCCGCCCCTGGGACGGAAAAGCCCAAAAAGCCACTGAGTCCATCTGAATCCCCAGATAGACTAAGGATTGAGAAGGAGTCAGATGCGACTTTTCGAGATTCACCAGAAGTCCCAGGGACCTCGCTAACGACAGAGTCGTGTGAAGGTCCTTCAGACACCGGTCTTGCGATGAGGCTCGAATAAGCCAGTCGTCTAGGTAGAGAGAGATCCTTATTTCCGCAAGATGGAGCCACCTCGCAACGTTCTTCATAAGAACGGTGAACACCATCGGCGCCATGCTGAGACCGAAGCAGAGTGCCCTGAATTGGAAAACCTTCCCTTTCAGGACAAACCGCAGGTATTTTCTTGATCGGGGATGGATGGGGACGTGAAAGTATGCGTCCTGAAGGTCTAAAGAGACCATCCAATCCCCCGGTCTAGCACGGATTGAGGTGTCTCCATCTTGAACTTCTGCTTGGTAACGAAGCGATTTAGACTGCTGACATCCAGAACGGGGCGCCACCCCCCTGACTGCTTCGGCACTAGGAACAGACGGTTGTAAAACCCCGGAGAACTCCGGTCGAAGACCTGTTCCACCGCCTGCTTCTCGATCTTTTGATCTAGTAGATCGTGAAGCACTTTCTTTCTGCTTTTCTCCCTGATACGAAGGAGACAAATCCTTTGGTGTCGAAGCAACAGCGGGGGTAACTTCAGGAAAGGAATTCTGTACCCCTTCTTGACGATGTCCAGAGACCAAGCGTCGGCACCTCTCTCTTCCCAGGCTCTCGCGAAATGTAGAAGTCTGGCTCCTACTGGTGGCTGAAGGACTTCCCTCTCACTTCTTGCTCTTGGAGGGAGCGGGAGTCTTGCCTCTGAAAGAGCCTCTTCCTCGAGGGGCTGGCTTCGAGGAAGAAGCAGATCGAAAGGGCTTCGATTTCTTCAAAGCAGAGGACCCATAAGACGAAGTAGTTGTAGGCTTCCTGGAAGACTGTGCCAGAAGGTCTTGGGTTGCTTTCTCCTGGAGACTGGCAGCTATGTCCTTTACCATAGACTGGGGGAAGAGATGTTCTGAGAAAGGAGCGAAAAGAAGATCCGCTTTTTGCGCTGGCGAGACCGACTTTGCAGTAAAATTGCAAAAAAGTGCTCTCTTCTTAAGCAGTCCCGTGCTGAAATGAGCAGCCAATTCCTCAGAACCATCCCTGACGGCCTTGTCCATGCAAGACAATACACTGGACAGCTCCCCCAGACTGATGGAATCAGAACTCCTGGACCTGGCATCCAAAACTCCTAGGCACCAGTCAAGAAAATTAAAGACCTCTAGTGTCCTGAAGAGGCCTTTAAGGTGAAAGTCTAACTCACTATGCGTCCAAGAGACCTTAGAGGAAGACAGAAAAGATCTTCTGGCGGCATCCACAATACTACCAAAGTCTCCTTGAGCCGAGGCTGGAAGCTTAACTCCGACGTTTTCTCCCGTCTCATACCACATACCAGCTTTGCCACAAAGTCTTGAAGGTGGTAAAGTGAAAGAAGTCTTGCCTGAAGCTTTCCTCTTTTCCATCCAATCATGGACCTTGCGAAAAGCTTGCTTCGTAGAAAGCGACTTCTTCATTTTCACAAAGCCCGAGATCTTAGTAGCTTTGGATGACGAAAACTGAGAGGGAGGAGTACGTGGAGCTTCAGGTTGGAGTGTCTGCAAAGACTGACTGTAGCAAACGAGTCAAAACCTTGTAGTCCGTCGAAACTGGAGCCAACTGCTGTTCTTCGTCCACTTCGACGAAAGCGTCACTAATTTCTTCTTCAGACACTGGAGAAGTCGGAGGAAGTAAGGAAGAGTCACGAGCTTTCTCAAAAGAGAAAGAGCGGCGAACAGGAAGAGTTCCCGCTTCCGCTTCCGCTTGCGGAGGTGGAAAACTGACGTCCGTAGGCGCGCGCTTGGCGTCCGAAGCCAATCTACTGGCGCCGACTGAAGCACGCTCGACAGCAACAGGTGTACACCTGACGTCCACTGGCGCGCGCTGAGCGTCCACTGGCGCGCGCCGAGCGTCCACTAAAACGCGCTGAGCGTCCACTGGCGCTCGCTTACCTTGCACCGAATCACGCTCGGCGTCCACTAAAGCGCGCTTGACTTTCACAGAAGCGCGCTCGGCATCTAAAGAAACGCGCTTCTTATCAACAAGTTTCGTAGCAGCGGAAACAACCGCTTCACGAGAGCGAGAAACTAATTTCTCGCCTCCTCTAGAAAGTTGCTGGGGAGCAGAACGAACTCTAGAGGGAGACTCAAACGGAGAGAGAGACGAGCGAGGAGAGGGAGAGGGAGAACGCCTCGACCTCTTCACAGGAAGATTGTCATCCTTCTTACGGCGACGTGGAACAGTCTCTCTTGAAGAAAAAACATCTTGAAGTTGCTGCTGAAGAGACTGGAGAATCTTGCTTGTAGGTGAAGCCTCCTTTTCTGGGGAGGGGCTGATCCTGTGAGCAGGCGAGTGGCGAGGGGACGCCTTCTTCCCACTTCACGCACCTTAGAGCGACTGCGGCGCTCGAAAGAAACATCTAGGAAAGACTCCGCCTCCGAATAATCCTTACGCTTCTTCTGCGGAGGAAAAGCAGCAAACGCACTATCAGGCGACGAGCAAAGTTCCGGAGAACAACTTGGACGTGAAGCGTCCCGAACGCGAGCCGTCCTTTTTCAGCGGACGTGATGCGGTATGAGAGCTCCACCCCTTGCGCGGGGAGGAAGCTTCAGAAGAAGAAAAGCACTCCTTGAGAAGACGTGCACGCGCATGCTCCTTGGCAGTCTGAGTAGGTTCGTCAGAAGCTGCCGAAGGCACGCCAGATCGGTGGGGGTTCCTCGTAACCCTCCTTCGACTTTCGACATGCTCTCTCCCCGTAACCTGGGAGTCAAGCAGAGGTCTAGGTCTAGAGGCGGAATGAGGCCGATCTGATGCACCCTCCACTACACAAGGGGCACTTTCACTGCACTTCTCTTCACTTTTGCTCTCCAGAGCTAACACTTTTGATTCTAAGTTACGAATCGATTCAAGAATTAGCGATAAAGTATTACCTTCTACCGACACTGCTTCAGGGGCCGGAGGCAACACTACAGGGGTAGGAGCATAATCTACAGAAGGAGGGTTAGCAGGAGAATCATTAAAATCTTGCCTACCTGAAACACTCCTGGAGGAAGACCTCCTTAACCTATCTCGCTCAAGTTTCTTAAGATAGGTTTCATACGCCTTCCACTCAGACTCTGTTAATCTTTCACACTCCTTACAACGACTTTCAAACGTACATTCATTCCCCCTGCAAACCTTACAAACAGAATGTGGGTCTACTGAAGCTTTCAGTAGCCTACCTCTACATTCGGACATAGAACAAAATCTAGCGCTAGCAGAACTAGACCCTGACATCTTGATCAAAGAAAAATCAATACCAAATTCAAATCAATCCAAAGTCAACGTGTGCCAAGCCACCGATCCAATTCAGATACCAAAGAAAAAACCAAAAGGGATACTCAAGTAGCTAGTAAGTTTCCAAAATCTGGACGGAGGTGCTGCAAACAGGTGTTTCCAGCACCGGCGACAGAAAAATTATGAATAGAAAATGGGAATGGTTCCTGATACCCGCCTCCCAGCGGCGGGAATGGGTACTAACCACCTGACTCCCACACTGCGTGTGTCGTGTTTAAATTTCTGTCGGATTCGGAAAAATACAGCTATATATATATCTGACAGGTAAGTTTCATGAACAAATTAAAATATAATAGATTCTGCTTTGTTTTTTACTATTTTATTTTTTACTATTTTAAAGTGTTTGAATAAGGAATAGCTTTGTCTGCTGCCTCTTTAATTAAGGAGACAAAGAAATCTTTTGTCTCATTGTGATTTCTCAAATAATCATACGGCAGTATCTTTTTGGTATGCAAGTTAAAAATGTCCCAATCTGCTTTTTGCATGTTATGTGGAAAATATGGTTTTGGTTCATTATTTAACAAGGATATTATGGGAAAATGATCACTTGACTAGGAGTCATCACATATATTCCAATCTAGTCTGTCAACAATATTTGTTGAACAAAGGGTGACATCTACATGGAAAATGTGCCATTGGTTCTGGAATAATAAGTATTTACTTCGCTGTCATTCCGACAACAAAGATGATTAGCGTTCATTGAGTTTTCTATTTTTGCTCCATCTTTATCTGGCGTAATATTGTTATAGTCCCAAATTGGATTATGTCCACTAAAAATTACAGTTAATATTGGCTTCTTAAATTCTTTTATTACTTTCTTGTCCATGGCATTTATTTCACTCACCCTTTTAGCTATAGACAGGGCTACTAGAAATAGGGTCTTTCTCGTCAAATCTCTCAACGATGCTCTTTGCAATGGCTCACACAGAGGGTCTGACAACCAATTAAGTACAACCAAGATGATATCTTTGAACTTTTGGGCTTTTCTATATCAAAGGATTTAATGAGATCTGCAAGAAAACTATCCGTCGATACCTCCAATCCTGTGATTGAAAACTGATCCCAACATTACCTTATAACCTTTGATAGTCGCGGTAGACAGATTCCTATCTGTTTTCAGATATAATAGAAAATCTGCTATATTTCCGTCATAGTTGTCTTAGAGGACAAAATATTATGTTCTTTACACAGTCCACTTTGCCTGGTAGACATTACTTGAAGATTCCCTTCTGTATTGAGAGAGAGCTCTTGGCGATTGTTTTGAAAACCCCTTCGCTCGTAAGAGTTGTTGGACAATCTGTAAGTGGTTAGGGACAGAGTGGACAGTTCGGCCAGTTCTGATACTAAAATTCACCAAAACTGAAAAAAAACTCTTGGAGCTACACCCTTCCTGCACACGAGAACAACAGCATGTCTTTTACAACAATAAAGATGCCTGAAAATAATAGTACTGATTTTAGCATGTTCCATCCTAAAAGGCAAACAAAACCCACAGCTTGAAAAGAAGTGGGCTAAAATGCATCAGCATTAAATTCCTAAACACAGCTTATGGTAAATAAAGATTACTCAAGTTTCTAGGATACATTCAAAAGTGTAATTTTCATCAGAAAAATTGATTAGTAGAGAATGGACACAGTACCACTGATGAAGCCCATCCTGGCAAAGAAATCTAATAATATTTTTATAGATTATAGAAGCACTCTGTAATATAAAATGATTCTAATAGATCTAAAATTAAAGATTTTTCAAAACCTTCAATTTTCTTAATGAACAATAACTTCAGTTCTCTGCGCAAAGGCTGAAACAATATAAAACTTATATGGTTCAGATAAAACATACCTTTCATTAGAAGCAGTGGTTCCCAATGTCTTTCTTTTCCGGACATACATTCTGCAAAAGAAATGAAATATAACAGTTATCAATTATTTTTTTTTGTCAGACACTACCAGTTATAAATGGTATACAAGGTCATCAGGTACAGAAACATCACAATTTTTTACAGTAAATTTTTATTTTTCCTAGCTATACAAACCTGAGGTCCTTTACATAAGGAATTTACTTTCAGTGTAGGCTGGAATACAGCCGTTAAATTCATGAACAGGGTGGTTAGTCAGTAATTACCGTCTGGTAGATAGGTAGGCCCACCTGCCCAGAAGTAAACACTCCACTTTGCCTTTTGGCCCAGATTGAGGGGTGGCATGATGTGGGCATTAATGTAAAGGACTTCAGGTTTGTATAGTTAAAAAAAAAACACAATTTTCTTTAAAAAATTGATTTGTTTTTACAAGATATACAAACCATCGGTCCTTTACATAAGGAAGACTCACCGATTGGTGGGAGGAATGTGAGTGAACCTCTAGAACTGACTGGAGTTCTGCACACCAGGGATATTCCTCCTGGTCCAAGACCAAGGAGGAGTGCCCTGCCTCTGACAACTTGATCGGAGTATAGGAGCTGCATAATCAAGAGTCAGACTTCTGGGTCTTTTCAAAATGAGTGAGGAATCGTAACTCATCTGAAAAAGGGCTGGGAAGAATATTTAGAGTCAGAGGCATTAGTGCAAAGTTCTGGGAAGTGTTTGCATTATTGCCAGTTTCCTTCTCCCCCTTGCTAGAGGAAGGAGTGGGGTTGCTCCTATAATTGATAAGAAAAATAGAAAGGAAGCTCGATATGCAAGCTTACCGCATCAATCACCTGACCAGCAAGTGTAAGTTGGAGTCCTGTCCTCAACCTGAAGGAAGAGGAGTAGAAAGAAGAGGAGGAGAAGGTGGAGAGGTCAGTCACTCTCGCATCCTTCTTACCTCTAGAACCGCACACAATAGGTGAGATGCAACTTGTCCTCTTTAAGGAGCCAGGTAAGTAAACACAACCTGTGAGCATCCACCACCGGTCAAAGGAAAAGATGTTCCAAGGACCTGTGGACAGACCCAAAGGAAGAAAGCTATAAATATAGTCGCAATGAGACCTCATCTAACTTCTGGTCCAACGTATTCTTCGGGTAGATGAAATGTACCCAGCCACTGGACGTATCCAACTGCAGAGAAGTCTCTCACACTCTCATAAGACTCAGAAAAAGACGTGTCATTAGACACTTCTGCATTGGCAGTCTGCAGTGGATAAAGGCACGGACACTCAATGAAGGGTGTCAATCCTTCAGAGGTACAGCAACACACCAATAGGACAAAGTAATGACTTATCTGGATCAACCAATCCAAATTCCACAATACAGGAGATCATGAAGGATTTGGCCTCATCAACAGACACCAAATGATTGCTCTACTGTGCATCCAAGACATAGTCCCGACATGACACCCGCCCTTTGAAGGGTGATGCTGCGAACAACCATACGAATCATCTATCTTGTTTGCCAACGATGTTGAGAGGAGAGGTGATGATTCTCGCAAGGCATATGCACATTAGATGGAGAGTCAAATGGCTTCTAAAGACCGAGTTCCCTGTGATGGCAAGACTAGTTTCTCATCAGCAGTTGAATCTCAACCAAGGAGAAACAATACTATATTACTTAGTGGATGACTAAGGTGAATGTGGACCTATGTCTTCTTCACAGTTGAATCGAGAGAAGCAAACTCTCATGATTCGGGTCATAAAAAGTCCTGTCAATGACACTAACCAGTGAAGACGACTCTAATCCCTGTTGTTTTACAGGACTCCTTATTCTGAGTTGCCTGGTTGTGCATTCCATGATGGTATGTGTTTGGCTAGAACCATCGAGCTCAAAAAAGATACACTAGAACACCTGCATTTTAATCAAAATGAGAGGGAAGAAACCCCTCTTGTTTGGTGATGATGCAAATGCCATGGTGTTGTTGAAAAACAATACCACTAGTTATCTCAAAATCAAAACAGGAAACTCTTGGGAGGCCTGAAAGGCTGTCCTGAGTTCCAGGTTAATTAGAAAAAGGTACTATTCATCTCAGTCACATACCAGAAAAGATATGCGCCTACTACTCAAGACGATGCAACTGATAACAGAAGCATGTCGCGAGAGAAATATACTAGGAAATTCGTAGGTTCCTGTAAATTGCACGTCAGCCTAATTCTCCCTCATTCAAGAGACAAGAATAACAACTGGAAGCACACCTTCATTCTCTAATGAAGAGGGCGAAGGTGAACTTGTCCTGAAAGGAGACTTCTACGGTGATAACAGGATACCGAAGATGACTAGTTCAAGCCGAACTGGTTGTTCCCAAAACAGTAGCACTAGAGAGGCATTCAAACCTCTCAGTGCTATCCATCCTTAACTGATTGACGTATATCTGGTAAGTTGCTAAGATTGAACCAAAAACAGTCTCTCGGATTTGAACTCTGAAGAGTAGACTCCATAGAATTATTTCTAATTCCTTGTTCATTCCAGTCTTCTTCTTCTTCTTCTTCCTAGCTTAAACCCATTTTTATATGGGGTCGCCATTACGAATGAGTCGTCTCCATCGATTTCTGTCTTGTGCCTCGTTCTCATTTATACCTTTCAATTCCATATCTTCCCTTACACAATCACGCCATCTCTTTCTTGGTCTTCCCTTCTTCCTTCTACCCCGCACTTCCATTTCCATCGTATGTCTTCCAACATGATGTTCCTCCCTTCGTAACAGGTGTCCATACCATCGAAGCCTTCCTTCCTGTATTTTCTTCGGTATTTCAGCTACCTTTGTTGATCCTCTTATATACTCATTTCTAATCCTATCTTCCCTTGTTACTCCCGACATCCATCTCAACATTCTCATTTCTGCTACATCCATCTTCTTCTCCTCTGTTTTCCTCATACTTGCCGTTTCTGTTCCATATAACATTGCTGGTCTGACCACCGTCCTATGGAACTTTCCTTTCAATTTCAGAGGGACCTTCTTGTCACAGAGTACCCCTGATGCAGACCTCCAGCTTGTTCATTCCAGTGTGACCAGAAAAAAAAAAAAAAAAAAAGAGGGGGGGTTGACTTGTCCGCTCTTCTCTTAACTTGCGATGTTCTCACGAAGCATTCATTTCCTAAAACTGTTTTGTTTGCATGAATGCGAGCGAAAGTTGACCGGTGTTAAATGTAGTAAAAGCTGGCGAGAACTTACCACGTCTTGCTACACATCTATCTTTTCTGTGATCGAACCTCACAAAGAGGACCTGCTCCTATCTCCTTCAGATGCCTTGTCCCAAGCAACAGCAACATCGATCTTAGCACCTGAAGAATAGCCATTCCTGGCTTTCACAGGTGGGTCCGAGCCACCAACATGGCTCGGTCCCTTCTCTTGCCTGCACCACTATCATGATGGAGAGAACACTACATATAATGACTGTGGATGTATGAACCCCCTTGGGGGTTGTACACTCGGAGACCCGTACGCAAGTATCCGACGCAGCCCCGGTTCCACGATCAGCGCCCTTGGAACCAGAGACAGGAGAATGAACCTGGGTTCAAACTCCTGGGGCTCCCGAGACACTATATTTCTGAAATAGCATCCAATCTCCCACTCCAAATGGAGTAGGTGAGCCGAGGAGACAGCCAATTGCTTCCTCTCCACGAAAGGATGCAGACCCTTAGAAGTCGTGAGACAAGACTTCTTAGGGGGTGGAAAATTACCTTCCTCTTCTTAGGACGTGGAAGCCTTCGAAGAGGGAGGTTAGGAGGCATCAGATGACGAAGGCGAAAGATGATGACCCCCGTGGAAAACTCGCTGCAACATGGGAAGGGAGGATGCAATGTCATGGCAAGGAACAGCATTAATCAAGAACAGAGGGTTCATTCGTTAAGAGCCGAGCACTTGGCTTGGCAGAGCTGTCTGGTTGAATCCCCAAAGCTGAATCCTACGGAGAGCACTCTGCAGGACCCCTCCTATTCACCTTGCCCCTCCCAATGTAGCCATAGGAAGTAGAAGGAATATTTGAAGAAGAATGGACACTCTCATTTGCCTTGCTAGTAGAACTAGCAGGAGAAGCAAGTCACAGGCACCTTACCAGTCTCACTGAGTGCACGGTCCCGCGTCACGTCAACCCTGCGTACCGAGCAATCCCTCCGAGAACGATCACCAGCAAGGTGTGAGTCACCTGAGCGACTCACTCCTTTTTTCCACTCAGTGCCTGAGTTGTGACGGAGAGTGGACTCAGCGTCACTGACTAGATGCACGTGAATCCGTATATTTATGTGCACTCGGGAAAACTCGCAAACAAGCGCTAGACACAGAACTAGTCTTAGGGGCAGAACCTCTAGGACTAGCAGCAGAAGTGCAAAATGACAAATTTTCTAAGACAATTTGTATTTTTCATAGCTACAAACCTGAGGTCTTAACAATAGGATAATTTCTAGTGCCTAGCTGGATCCGGTTAAAAAGCAGATGAAAGCAAGGAATCTTGTGATATCTCAGGATGACTTAACAATCAGAGGGGCGGCTAGAGGCAGGCAGTATAACGTTAAGACCTTAGGTTTGTAACTATGAAAAATACAAATTGTCTTAGAAAATTTGTCATTTGTTCATAAGCGAACAAACCTTCGGTCTTAACAATAGGATAGACTCATACTTGGAGGGAGGTATAAGACATCCTAGACCGGCTGGGGGCCTACCCACCAGTCCAGTTCTCAAAAGAAATGGTTCTTGGAGAGGGACTGAAGCCTGTTGAGAAGCTAGATAAATTGATATCTAACCACTCAGAACCTGAGTGACATACAGTGATATATGGGATAACCATTGTAATGGGAACCAAAGAGAAACTTTGACTGTCCAATAACAAACCAAGACACCAGGGTTTGTATTACTCCAAACTCCTCCTTGCCAAGGAGTGGAGCATATGCTACCAAACAGCGGGTGAGATTTGTATATTACACGACCACACTATCAGAATGACTACCTTACTCACCTGTATTAGACCAGTCCAGCGAATGACGTGTCTATTCCTTAAACCGCCCAAGGAAGAAGGAAAGGTACAAGAGAAAGGAGACCAGCCAACTCACTCATTCTCTCATCCACACAATCATCTTAGGTAAGATACAAAGGTGCCGGGCAACTATGAGTTACACCACCTGTTGGGCAGCCACCACAGGACCCAGGGAAAACATGTCCGTAGACCTGTGGGTAACATCCTTAAGATAGATGGAGGTGAACGTGGACTGGCATAAGCAAGTACCAGCACTCAACACTCTATGTATAGCCAAGTTCTTTTTGAAAGCCAGAGAGGGAACAATACCTCTTAAAGTCATGTGCTCTAGCCTGCACAGACGTGGTGGTGGAATCATCAAGTGTCAAGTATGCCTATCTGATGGCTTCCCGTATCCAATAAGAGATAGTATTCTTAAGACACCTCTTTCTTTGAACGGCCTGTGCTAACAAAAAGTCTGTGGCAGCCTGGTCTAAGATGCCGAGTCCTTTTTAAGATAGCAACGCAGGGCCCAGACAGGGCACACCAAAAGCTCTTGAGCAATACCACCCACAAAGTCAGTCAGTGATGGAATTGAAAACGAAGTGAACCTGTCATCATGCACCAAGGGATTTTGGGTCTTGGCCACAAATTCCGGGACAAATTCGAAGGACATCGACCCCCAACCTCTGGTGTGCTTTACCTCGTAGCTCAGATCATGGAGTTCTCCTACCCTCTTGGAAGATGCCAAAGCCAGAAGGAAAACTGTCTTGAGCGTCAGGTTCCTGTCAGATGAGCGATACAAGGGCTCATATGGACTCTTAGTGAAGCTCTTAAGAACCAAGGAAACATCCCAAGTTGGAGGGTTGAGCTCTCTAGGAGAACTAGACTGCTCAAACCCCTTAACTAGCAGGGAAAGGTCCCAGGAAGGGGAGATGTCGATACCCTTAAGGTGTAACACCAAACTCAGTGTCGCCCTGTAGCCTCTAATAGCAGAAATGGACAAACGTTTCTCGTCTCTGAGGAAGGTTAAAAAGTCTGCTATTAGCCGAATAGAGGTTGCGAGTGGAGAAAAACCCCGTTTACGACACCAATCACAGTAGATCACCCATCTGTCTTGGTAAACTGCGAGGTCAACTTTCCAAGACTGCTGGACATGTGCCCAGCTGTTATGAAGGGACCACTCTGTGCCTAGGATTTGATCCTGGCGACTGAGTTTGTCTGCGACCACATTCTGTTTCCCTTGGATATATACCTGGCTGAGAGCTCTACCGAATTGCTGACCGCCCACTGGTGAAGCTTGACGGTCAAGGTGTGAAGTTAATATGAAACCAGGCCTCCCTGTTTGTTCACATAGGCTACCACCGTGGTGTTGTCTGACATGAGAACAACAGAATGACCCTCTACCTTCCCCTGAAACTCCTTCAGACCCAGGAAAGCTGCCTTCAACTCCAAGACATTGATATGTTGCTGCTTATCCTCCAAACACCAAACGCCTGAAGTGATGAGGGCGCCTAAATAAGCGCCCCAACCTGCGAGGGAGGCGTCCGAGAACAGTAGGGACACCCTTCAACAGATTCTGGTGGTCCAACCACCAATGAAGGTCTCTCACTTCCAGAGACAGAGTAACCATAAACGGGAGAGTCCCCCGCTGGAGACCAGAATTCTCCCTGTCTCCATTGCAGAGACCGAATATGAAGACGCCCATGAGGGACCAGCTTCTCCAGGGAAGACAACACTCCCAGAAGAACCTGCCACTGATGAGCTGACTGATGTGACTTTGACAGGAAGTTGCGCGCTACCGCCCAGAACTTCTCCCATCTCTGATCCAACGGGAAAACTTTTGTCACTGTCATATCGATGACCATGCCCAGGTAGAGAATCCTTTGAGTGGGTACGAGGTTCAACTTTTCCTGGTTGACTATGCCCAGGTCCAGACAGAACCGAAGTAGACGATCCCTGTCCTGCATCAGTTTCTCCCTGGAAACTGCCAAGACTAACCAATTGTCGAGGTACCTCAGCAAACGGATCCCCTGAGCATGGGCCCAACTTGACACTAGAGAGAAGACCCTTGTGAACACTTGAAGGGCCATCGTCAGCCCGAAGCACAAGACTTTGAACTCAAAGATCTTGTCCCCAAGAGAGAAGCGAAGGAACTTCCTGGACGTGGGATGAACAGGGATTTGGAAGTATGCGTCCCTTAAGTCTGACAGCATGAAGTCTCCTTCCCTCACGGCTGCCAACACCGAGCGCGGGGTCTCCATCTTGAACCGTGTCTTCCTGACGAAGTGATTCAAGGTGGATAAGTCAATCACAGGCCTCCATCCTCCTGACGCCTTGGGCACCAAGATGTGACTGTAAAACCCCAGGGACGGTTGCACTACTTCCTCTATTGCATCACTGTCCAGCATTTTCTGCACTTCTTCCCGAAGAGCAAAGAACTTCAGAGAAGGGTGATGCTTTTTCATCAATCTCTTCTCTTCCAGACTCGGAGGTGTCCAAAATGGCGGGGATTTGGAAGACGCTTGGGCTAGGGGTTGCTAGCGCATTTTGTGGTGGCTCGCACCCCCTCTTTCCGTTCTGGCCAGACCCCCCCCCTTCCTCGTCTTCGAGGGTAGTAGCAGTCGGCCATCTTGTATTGCTCCGCCAGTGTCTGCCACTGCTTCGAGTCTGAGTGACACTGCGTCATCAGCCCCATTGATGACATCATGGGGTCCGTTTATGTGTATTCCTCCTCCAGTGACGTCTCTTTCCCCCTTGCACCAAGGGGAATCCGTGACGTCACCGCTGCTTGTGACGTCAGTCACATCGATGACGTCTCTCCCAGTTGTCTCCTCTGATCCGCCTTTCTTAGCTTTGATGTCATCACTGCCGCCGAGTTTGCTACATCTCCCTTCCTTGTCATCAGAGCCTTCTCTGGCACATCAGTCTGAGGTCATATGCCAGGCAGTGCCTCAGAGGTTGGACTCTGTATTGGATGTGAAGTTGGCTGCCTTATTGTTTGGGAGGACTGGTAGGAAACGTGTTGCTTCGTCCCCGCCTTCTGAGAAGAGTGTGCATAAGAAACTAGTGCTGTCTTCCTCTCCCTCTTCACCCTCTACGCCTTTGAGGGAGGAACAATGCGGACGTGTTCCCGAGAGTGCTGTTGTTTTGGGCAGTGTTAGTGGTGTGCGTTCTGCAGGAGTTGCTTTGTCCTCTGCCTCGAATCTCGAGCGTGTCAAACCCCCGGGGTATGTTCAGTCGGTCTTGCAGAGGTTAACGCCCCTGTTTCGGACTGGGATGGGTCGTTTCGCTCTAGGGCCTCTACCAAGCTACTACCCCCACCTCTCATGAGACAGGAATTACTACGATAAGAGCTCTGCATTTTTGTTGTTATGCCATCTTAACCCAGACGTCATTCGCCTGAAGCCGGGTTTGACTTTGGAACAGGTGAGGTCGGTGGCTCCATCTTTGTCTCCGCAAGATGCCTCAGCATTGGAATCTACGGCGGCCTCCATATTGCAGACGGTTTCTTGACTGGACCTCTGGTCTGTGGTTATTGCCAAGATAGCTTCCGACAGGTCCCCGGAAGGGTTGGTAGGTGCCTCCTCGCTTGCCAGTCTGTTTCAGTCCGGGGGCAAGGCGTTTTCATATTTGGCTCACCTCAGTGCCAATTTATGGGCTAATCTTTTTCTGATTAGAAGGGATGCGACTTTGTCTAGGATGGATAGATCACTCGACACCGAGTCTTTGCTGGCATTAAGGAACATAGATCTGTTGGAGTCCCAATTTTTGTTTCCTCGGACTGAACTCAAAAATGCGATAGACTGGCGCCGGGCTGACACCAAAGACTGACTGGTGCACCAGGCCGTGTCTAAGTAGTCTCATCCTCGGAGATGCCCGGCTCCTCTTCCTCCCCCTTTCCAGGAGCAGTCTAGGAGATCGTCGCCTGGTAGGCAGTCGAGGACCTGGGACAACGCTACTATGAGGGTTGACTACCGCGGAAGACGAAACATCGGGAATAGGCGCAAACCCTTCCCAAGTAGGAAGAGTCGAAACCCTCCGATGTTCTCTCTTGCCATAAAACAACCTCCACTGCTCCTTAGGCCATGCCCGGCATTCCGTGCAAGGATTCGTAATAGTACAAAAATTAGAACGACACCTACTGCATGTGATGTGAGGGTCGGTCGCTGCCGAAGCCATAAAACGAGAACACGGTAAACCTGGAACTCCCAGGCACATACTCTGATGCCAAGAAGGAACAGAAGTAGCCAAACACACACACACACACTAAAAGAAACGAAAAGGGCAATGAACCGGGAAAAGGCCAAGAGAGGTGAAACATAACTCTTGCCCAGGTAGTCAAAAGAAAGACTGGCGTAGCGGCGTCGTCCTTGACCACTCCTAACCCAAGCTACGCATACGTTGCCAGATATAACAAGATTCCTTGCTTTCACCTGCTCTTTAACCAGATCCAGCTGGGTGCTAGAAATTATCCTATTGTTAAGACCGAAGGTTTGTTCACGTATGAACAACCAAAGTTTGCGGTTCTACAGCTCCCAACACGCTAGGCCCTGGGGACAGCTTGACGGTTCCTGTTCCCGCAGGAACAGACGAGCCAGCAGAAGACCCATCTGCCTCCTCAGTTTGAGGAGGCAGACCCTTAGAAGTCCCATTGTGGTGGGATTACACGCAAGTAAAGCAAGCAAACTCCCCACAGTTACTTTAATCGTATCGGCTGATAATTTTCCTACAGCCACTCTTTCCCCTTTACGTTACTTTTTACACGCAGGGCAATTGGCTTAACGAAATACAGAACACACAACACAAACACGTGTACTCACCTTAGACTCCAGACACTCAGGGCTAGGCTGTGCTGTCTGCTGGATATAGCTAGGCTAGGCTGGCCGACATACAACCAACGCCAAGAATCTCACTACCCAAGACATACAAACACCAAAACCATACAACAACTCAAAAAACAACACCCAAATCACCACGCAAACACACACCAACATCTCGAAAACAACACGACAAATCACACCCCAACTCCTACCAAGCACAACAAACCACCAACTCTCTCTTCCCAACCACCAACTCAGACACCAAAATGCACAACCACCCTCATCAATTTCATCACAACCAGACAGACACAGGCACAACAACTTTTACACCACCAAAATCACTCAAATTACACAATATCACTGACCCTCAATGGATAAAACCGCTGCCAAACCAACTGTTTAGTAACTGACTTCACTTCTTCTGACTCTCGTAACAGACACTTGCTACTGATGTACTTGCACGATCGCCACAACACACACACACACTCTTACACCATCAAACCACTCCCATTCATTCCTCCACCAATTTTGCTCTCTCTCTCTCCCTTTCACGCAACCCTTGAAGATGTTGTCAAATTTAAATTACCATTATCACTCCTCCATATTACCTCCTCCGTTACATTTGACGTCTCCTTACACTCGCAACACCTACACTAAATTGCTTTCTGCAACACCCAAGGCTGCTCAGATGCAGGCAACCCTGGATCTTGTTTGATGAACCTCATACATTCTCTGTTACATCGCCATTCACTTCTTCCAAACCACTTTCATTCAAATTCCCATCATCTCCCTCACTACTATCCTCCCAAATCTCATTCACAACTTCACCAACATCTTCTAGCTCTGGTACCAATATTTTCCCTATTTCTACTACCAAACCACTCGGTTCATCCATACTTCTGTCAACCTCTTGTAAAGATTTATCCATACGATCAACTACCTCCTTACTACTCGGTGTCTTTCCCACTGAGGTCTAACTTATCTTTGTTAACTCAATCCCACATACCCTATAAGTATTATTCATTCTCTCAAAGTCATCCGTATTACACATTGTATCAACAATTTGCACCCTACCACTAACACCCTTATCATGGCATTCATGCTTCTTCCTCCAACTTCCTTTCTCTACACTCTACCGCTTTCTTCCATACTCAACCAAAACTAACTGCTGATCTCCAGACCCATTTGTACACCGACACTCATGACCCACCTACTTGCAATTTCCCCAAAACATAACTCAATCCACCCCACCCCACTTCCAAAATCTCAAAAGACCCTTCAAATTTCTCCCTTACCTTATTCACATTCATTCTTCCTATCTGAACCATCTCTTTCAATACTTTATCCCCAATCTTAAAACTTTCAACTCTTTCACAAGCTTTCTTCCACAAATCCTGATCACTCTCTGACAGACCCAACTGCGGCCTAATAATCCCTTCAAAATTTAACACATATTTACAAGGAGACATACCTATACTCTTCCGCAGCGTGGCGTTATATAACCACACTGCACGCCCTACATATCCAATCATTCACAAAATCTGCCATCATTCTAACAAGTCCTTTCAGCCAAACCATTTGCACTGGGCATATACAAAGTAGAATAGACATGTACATTACCCCATTCCTTCAAATTCTGATCCCACAAACTCAGGTCCATTATCACTCAACATTTTCGCTGGCTTACACACACACATAAGCAACATCACTTGACCCACCATTCACGCAACAGTTTCACTCCTCTTACCTTTGATGGGAACCACATAGGCAAATTTACTCATGTGATTCACCATCACAATCATCCCTGTGTCCTCTCGCAGTCCTAGGCAAAGAAACACAACCAATCACTAGTATTTCAAACAGCTCTTTCATCTGCAATCACAACACGGGTGGACTCGCATGCACACTCTGATACTTACCCCTCTGACAGTCTTCACATGTGACAGCTAATCCATACAAATCTTATTCAACCCAGGCGCATACAATCTCTCTCCCGTGCATTCCCATAACTTATTTTTCCCCATATACCCAAACCAATCATGCACCAACAAACATACTCACAACTGACTCAACAGAAAACACCAGCACATACACTTCCCTATCATACACCCCTTCCTGATGTAAAATGTACACTATGTTTTTACACACTACAAACTGCTTAGCAACCCTCTTATATACATCCAGCTCACATGGCCAATCTTCCACATGCACTGCTCCCAAACACATTGTCGCAACATACCTATCTCCAAGCACTTACCTTGCATTTCCTCAATCTCTTCCTCACTCAACAAAACACTCTCACTCCTAGCAATATCAATCATACCCACAAAGTTCGCTACAAATACATTACTATCTAAACCCCTTTCTAAGAATTCTGTTTTCTATATCTACACCTACATCATGCATTCTCAACAAATCTATCCCTACCAAAAAGCAAGCTGGCATATTTTCTTCTTCTATAAATATAAACCTAGCGTTTAACTGTACCTCTTCCCATACTTAAACACTTCCTTGTCCTAACCCATGTTTGTTCCTCCACTGTATACAAACCTTCCGTCCTTTACTTAGGATAGATTGCAGCTCAGCTGAAACTACCGGCTAATACATGCTTTTATATACCGCGGTATAGTCTGACAGATCTAAACTGATAGATTGTTTACTTCCTTGAGAAAAACCCTGTTGCCAGTTCTCTTTTAACCTTTAAATTGTCCCCTTCTTAAGTCCTCAGCCATCTCCCAACGAGGCAATATTTGGGACAGTACCTAATGAAACTGACCGTATGAATCCTAATCCGTAAACTTGATTCCTATTCTATTTGGTTATTACTTTTGAGACTATTTATTTTTTATATTTGTTATGACTTATACCCTTATATTTTGCTTATTATATTACATTTTTTATATGATGATGTTTTTCATTGAAAGTAATAAAAATTGGCAATTGCCATTCAGTATGTATGTCTTATGACATTTTCTTATTTATTATTTGAATTTTCTGTCTGCCATACTATCCATTTCCTAAACAAGTTTGTAATATTTTGGATTTCATTGCTCTTCATTTTAGGTTTCCCCCTCATTCTAATTCATCAAGTTATGATTTACTTGAATTTCATTTTCTTTTTCACTCTCGGTCTAATGCGTGTAACAATTTTTACTTTTTATAAGGTTGTTGCACATAAACTCATCATTGGGAGAGAAAAAATTATTTACAATAATTATTGTAAGAATTGTAATAATATGATTCTATACAAAATGTACATTATGAAGATTCTTTGTCGTCAGATGATCTTACTTTAATAACAGCTATCCTTTGCAGCATCGCCTGTTTGTAAATTTTCGGAATGCTTAACTGCATTTGCCCGTTTCACAGCGTGCTTTCTGTAGGAATAAATTTCCCTACTGACTATTGTTAAAGCAAAAAGTAATTCTTTTTGGCGCTAGAGTTCTCAGCTAGACCGGGCGGTGGGGCTTATACAAAGGGTAGCTTAAGAGATAATTCCTTTAAACTTCATGGTTTAATAGGCTTGGCCCACCTGCATATTGCCTGTCAAAGGCAGCAGGAAAAATGGCAGCATTTTTTTAAACATCTATCACGTTTATAAATGCGATTTCTTATTTTATCTACAAATAAAATTATAATCACAATATGTGAACACTTAAGTCCAGCAAAACATGCTAAAAACTTTAAACTACCGATTTATTGATTCATGTGTTATAAAGTAAGGTATTTAAAACTGGATACTGGCAAATGTGGCAACAGGGTTTTTACCCAAAGACGAAAACAATCTACCAGTTTAGATCTGTCGAACAATAGTAACTACTGGGCCTGTAGTTACCTGCCCGGCGGTGGGGAAGCACCACCTCCCCACCAGCTCACTGAGTCGTCACTTTGATTACAGCCGGCAGAGAGGAAAGACTTCTCTCTTTCACTCTTGCTGGCTTGCTGAAATTTTTCATAACATTCTTTTTCTCTTTCTAGCTGAATGTGAGTATATCTGACAATATGGTTATGCATTCCTGCCCTGGTGTCCCGGGCCGTAGGTATGGGACTTTCATGAGCAGGATTGATAGAGACCCTCACTCTCACTCCCTTTGTCCTTCTTGCTGGGCGCATTCCTGTACATCGGAATCCACCTGTGAGGAGTGTCGTACCTGGTTGCCTGCCCAGCGGGTTGAGTATCACCGGCAGAAAAGTAAGAAGAAGAAAAGGGATTCTTTGCCTTTAAGTTCTTACTTGAAGACTAAACGACCCAGACCTTCTGCGTCCTCGTTGGGGACTCGTCTTTCAGGACGTTTGCCGTCTCACTCCTCCGGGAGCGAAGCGCATAAGAGCAACATTTTAACTCCTGGCTATCCTTTGAAAGAGCGAGACCTGCTCGTTTCCCCTGGTGAAACGGGAAGGTCAGGCCCTTTTAAGGATAAGCCTTGTTTTTCAACACGTGTTGACAATGCCCTTCGTGCTTTGTGGCCTTCGTTGGGACTTCCTGGCCTGCTGTCGAAGGAAAGACTTTTGTCGGCAATCTCCTCTGGGGCTGCATCTTCCTTTTTAGTCTCCTCGGAGGAGTCGGCCTCATCCTCCAGTGCTGTTAAGGAAGACGCCCTTCCCTCTGCAGCGCAGCCCCCAGATCCCTCCCCTGCTGAGGCTCTTTTTGACGCTGACCAGGTCCGTCCTCCTTTCTGCCCACCCTCGGGGATGCGGGCTCTGCAGCTTTCCCTTGTCCCTGGACGAGGTCCTTAGACTGCTCCTGACACGCCTTCTTTGAGAGCCAACACTGACTCTCAGAAAAGTAGTAAAGACACTTTTCAGAGACGTGCTGACACCCGCTCTCCTTCAAGAACTTCCAGACCTTCACGCGTGAGCTCTTCGGCTTTGTGTGATGCTACGGCACGCACAAAGGAGTATGATTTACTCTCCTCCACAATGCTCAATGCTACGGTACCCGCACAGGAGGCTTCGCTAATGGAACGCTCCCCTGCAATACGTGATGCTTTGGCACGTGCACAGGAGCCTTCATTAGAAAGAGGTCACAGAGAAACTCTCTCTTCCTCTCGGGGACAACGTGCCCCCACCTTCTACACTGCAGCGAGAACTACTTCCTGATGTGCACCATTCATTTGCGCGCTGTGTTACTCCTGGACAGCGTGCTCCGACAGCACGCGCGACTGCGCATGCTTCCTTTAGACAGCGCTCACCTGTAACGCACGTTACCCAATGCGCTGTTTCACCGCTGCCTCAGCAACAAAGTAAGCACTCACCGAGACCCGTTACTGCCCGTGTGCGTCAAAGCGCATCAATAGAGCGTTTTTCTAAACACTCCAGCAGGCGCTCTCGGTCTCCAGTATCACGCCCCAGACACACTCCTCCTTCGGAACGCTTTTCTCCGTCTACACACGCAACAAGACTCACAATTTCACCTGTAGAGCGTCAACGCTCTCCAGTGTATTCTAACACGTGCGGCTCTAGGCGTTCTCCCGTGCACAAATTTGTGCGCCATTCGCCTGCTGTAATCACTATCACCACCTGTAAAAGAAAGAAAATATGATTTAAAGTAATAAGGATACTCCTCTTGCATCCAAGGCTACCGCCCTCCGAAATGAGAGATCCCCCAAACACCAACACCACATGGCCCCTCTTCTATCTTCATCCAATAGCTAGCAAATGGACAAAGGAGAAGAATTACCAGAAGAAACAAAGGACAAACCTCCGAAGTTCCCCTCGACAATTTCCAAAGCGTAAGCATAAATTTCGGATTAATACATGTCTCGTCCTAACGTTAAAGGGCGAAAATATGTAGTACTAATAAGATGTCAGCATACCTTTGCCACCAACCCTTAACACAAAGTAGAAAGGCCGCTATTAAGGCTATCACAAAACGTGGGTTTGCATATTAATTATTAAATTCAATTAATTAATATCAAGAAGTATATACATTCAAAAAAATTAAAAATTTAAGATCTAACAGGAAAATTATTAATGGTTAGTTTACAAGAGCTCACAAAAATACGTCATCGGAAGAGGCCCAAAAGCAAAAGTGGAGTGTTTACATACAGGCAGGTGGGCCTACCAGACAGTAGTTACTGCCTAACCACCTAGTTCAAGAATTTAACGCCCATAAATCCAGCCTACACTGAAAGTAATTCCTTATGTAAAGGACCAAGGGTTTGTATATAGGGTAGGAACAAACAGAATACAGGCGGTCCCCGGGTTACGACAGGGGTTCCGTTCTTGAGACAAGTCGTAAGCTGGAACATCGTCAAAAATCCTAAGAAAACCTTACTTTTAATGCTTTGGGTGTATTGAAAACTATGTAAACTGCATTCTTATGGCATTTTTCATCAAAAAAAACCTTAAAATATTGATTATTTTGCATTTTTGGTGTCATATTTCATCTCCCAGATGATCGTTGTAGGCGTCGTAACCCTGGAACATGCGTCGTAACCCAGGAAATAACGTCTATTGACAAGTGTCGTAACCTCGGAACGTCGTAAGCCGGGGACTGCCTGTAATGCTCTATGAAAAAAGAAAAAAATCAGCGAATAGGCAAGTTCCCACGAATAACCTGTAGATATGATCCAGAGGAAAATTCGTGAATAGGGAAGTTTCCTGTGAATAATTTACAGATGTGTTCCTGAGAAAAATTCTGCTAATTGTGGGGATCAACTGTAAAAACTCCCAAGGTTAGAGGGTTGCAATTTGGTATGACTGATGACTGGAGGATGGATGACCAACATACCAATTCATATCCTCTACTCTCAGTAAATTTTAAGATCTGGGGGTGGACAATTTTCTTTAATATAACACTAAAAACCTATTGTGGCAGGTCCTTTCCTAAACTGGCCTATGGCACCAGGACCTTGGCTGGATACACCCTCCCCAACCTGACCCATCATAACCTGGGTCACTTTGAAAATGTTCAATAAACCTTACTTGCACAAGTGTCATGGGAACATTAGAATATACGTAGCCCTCTATTTTCCCAACCAAACGCTAAATTCCTCCAGTAGTCCTCATAACTATAGGTTATGAAGGGGTAAAACAACTAATTTGCTACTAAAATGAATGTCAGAAATTAAAAACATTAAAGAAATTTAAGGTGAAATTTTGCAATATAGGTAATATTTGAAATGGTCATAGAACCAGTTACGTCCTCTCCACCAAAGAAGTCATAATATAACTTATATTCAAGTAGTAATGTCTGAATTTGAAAATCTCACTTTACAGGTAAAACAGCCTAGAATGATAGACTCAACTAGATTTCAGCAATGTTCACATATCCACGTTTCCAGATGAAAATCAGACGACACTGAAAATACTCTGGCCATCCAAACCCATAACACCTAGGTGCATTAGACCAAACAGGATCCTATCGGAAATCCATGTACACGTACGTCATGACATAGGCTAAAACTTAGAAGTCCGGGGGATAATATTAATAAGAGCACTACCAATAAATATGTCAATAACAGTACACGGTATGCAATTGGCTAAGATGACACACACAAGAATTGGTTTCCCACTCTGGAGTTTGGTCCCCTCTACAGGGATCTCACACATTCAAGGTTTGTGCTGCATTTGAAACACTGAAAATGCAGTCACCTGCCTCACAGCAGCATGTTCCCTGCATTTCGACAAGGCATCACACATTCTCAGCAGGGGAGGCTCGCTTCACCTACTAGCTACCTAAAGGGTTAACCAAACAAACACTTCTAACCAAGGTAGGCCACGAATGTTAATTTTGTCAAAACTATATCAGGGAGCGCCTGAAGATTTATCGGGCAAGAGTACTGTCTGCTAGATTATTGGCAGACGAATACAAACAAGATGGCGGACGTATGTTTTGGCGAGTTATTTAGTTTCGGCGCGGTTGAACGGCGCTGCGCGCCTTACCGACATTTTTAATGATTCTTGGCAAGCTCGTATGTTCTGGCAAGAAAAAATGGCATAGGAAACAAAAAAACAATAAAATTAGTTTCGGCGCGGTCAAACAGTGCTGCGCGCCTTATCGACATTTTTAATGATTCTTGGAAAGCTTGTATGTTCTGGCAAGAAAAAAATAGCATAGAAAAAAAAACAAAATTAGTTTCGGCGCGGTCAAATGGCGCTGCTTTCTTATCAACATTTTTAATGATTCTTGGAAAGCTTGTATGTTCTGGCAAGAAAAAAATGGCATAGAAAAAAAACAATAAAATTAGTTTCGGCGCAGTCGAACGGCGCTGCTCGCCTTATCGACATTTCTAAAGATTTTTGGCAAGCTCATATGTTCTGGCAAGAAAAAATGACAGAAAAAAAACTGTATAAACCTGCATTTACCTTATTTGAGATCGAAATCGGAATCGACGGACAAGTAGGAAATTACCGATTCAGACGACTCGATAGTCGATACATCGCCACTGGAAGGTGCGCCATGCTTCACGAGGCCGATTGTGCCTTCTTCACACTTATCGCATTCACCACTAAAATCACCAAGAAGGCCACTTTTCATTAAAGGCACAGGATATTGGTACAGCAGCCGTATCCCGATCGCGGTAGATATTGGTACGGCAGTGAATTGCGCATGCGTCAATTTCAGACTTCCTGCCGTACAAATAACATAGTGTGGTGGGGGTACAGCAGATTTGTTGGTGGTCCCTTACTGCGCTCTTGACTTGCTGAAGATAGCGCTGAAATTTTGTTTAATTTTGCCATTTCACTAGTTGGTAACTTCTATCGTTTTCTCCGTCAGCTGCAATTACTTACGATTGATTTGGCCGTTTACCAGAGGAGAGACTTTGGTAGTTTTCCTTGCCACCATGAATACAGCATAGCACGATTTGCGTATTTCAAATCCTCTTTTAATCTCCTCTTCGGAGTTCTTTTCAGGACCGATTCGATCGTTCTTGACCTAAGTATAAACAATTGGAGCGCTTACAGTTTAGTTGCCCACGGGTTTCGTCTGCTAGGAAATCGGCGGAGCAATACAAACAAGATGGCGGACGGTTTCTTTTGGCGCAAGGTTTGAAAACATGCGTATTGTCAGCAAACCCTAAAAACCTATAAAAACGGTAATGGGGGACCCTTTTGGGAAGCGAGGTTTTTGGGTGGGGGGAGAACACACGAGTTTTGGTTAAAAGTTAATGAAAACGGTAAGGGGGGACCTATTGGGAAACCGGGCAAAATGGTGTTACGCGGCCCGGGCAACTAAACTGTAATCAACCCGTCAAATGTATTCCAACGCGTTTAGTACGAGCCCTGGAGGGTTCATTACAGTCGTCCGAATAAATATACTCAAAATTCTTTTTGAGGTGGTAAAACTGCATAGAAAAACCGCAACTGCCATAGCCTAGGCCACCGAGGAATAATAATATAAATCTACCAACAATTTTTGAAAGTTTGAGTCTTCATAGATATCTATGGCTTCTTTCAGCTCGTTAGAGCCTGAAAACATTTGTTTTTCGCCGAAAACTAATGTATTACTCTGTGGTTTATGCTGTCCCGTTGCCATTTTTCTTGCTGACTGATATCCCCGAGGCGGTAAACAAGGGTTCGTGCATGCGCAATTCACTGCCGTACCAATATCTACAGCGATCGGGGTTTGGCCGCCGTACCAATAACCAGTTGGTTCATTAAAAAGATAAGTAGGGTAAACCATCACAGCAGGCCAAACAGGCCACCTACAATCAACGCTTGCCACCCTCCGAAAAAGTACATTATAACGCGTCCTGACACCAGAGATGGGCATCAGTCGCGACTTGTTGTTGGTGAGAAACGGAGCTAAAGACCTCTACTCTCCTTTCAAAGTAAGTATTTTCTCCAAAGTTAGAAATTAAGGCCAAATTTTAAGATTTAAACAGAGGGTAGTGAAAAGGGTGGCTACGGCAGTGGAAATCTCACCAAAATGCTTTAGAAATTTTTACTTACAACTAAAAATGTTTCGAAGATTGACGCCATCTTGATGTTTACGGAGTCGCTTGTGTCAACAAACTTCCCATTTCCTGTGCTAAATCTGAACACCACTTGTACCCATAGACGCTGGGGCACTTTCATCACAACAATCGTAAACCCAACCTCTTACCAGCACTTATTCAAGGGGACTACGGCATTCTTTGCGGCGTTTTGCGCTCTTCAATTGTTTATCAGTGTTGTCAATTGGTATGTGTTTACCCTCCAAACTAGGTATGACTTACACAAAACCGGGGAAATAAGTGAAATTAGCATAGATTTGTATTATATATACGTACGTATTACAGCAATTTTATCATTACTGCATTACTATGACAACTAGAATTCATCGAAACAGTTTGTAAATGCATCGGCGTATGTGTGACGCTCCACTAGATTGGCAACGATGAGTCATTTTTCCTCACGTCGTCTGCTCGTAAGTATACATCCGAAACATTTGTAATTTTGGGGGGTTAATTTGGTTGCAAAAAAGGGATAATAGACATGAATTAAATAAACATTTTGAAGTAAAGTTAAACTAAATATTGAGTAAAGTAAACAATTAAGGGAATAAAGCTTTGCATCTCATAATCAGTGTTGCCGTCTGCTACTCGTAACTGTGTTTGCGGAGTGAGTGCTTAGGAACCAGGAACCACAGCGTGGTTGAAGTGCACTGTGGAGTGAATTAAGACCAAAATGTGTATAATTACAATCAAATAAGCACTGTGGAGTTTCAGTTGTGATGGCAGTAAGGATAAAAACCACCGATTACAAGGTAAGAATGAATTCAGTTCCAACCATAACCCCGGGAATAACAAGTTTCATACTTTCACTAATATAGGCAACAAAATGTTGTTTTATTGTGCTGATTACAACTGCAATCTCGAGTAAGATCAATAAACGTTACATATATACGCTAACATTGTTCAAATGAGTGCTGGGAAGGCTGGGGAAAGATGGTGGCCGTCACTGATGAGAACCTTCCATGCAAAACGTAGCCGCCATATTGGATTTCAAAACTGCCTTGAAAACATATTTTACGAAGAGCTCACATGCTTATTTTAGTTGGTATGGGGCTTTCATATATCACATTATGTTGACGAAACTTCAGTCTTTTAAATGGTATGCTTAGAGTTGCAATTGTATTTTTGTTTCACCAATTAAATATCGAGTGAATAAGACCCGTCCACCGTGATGAGGGTTGGCCTGCCGTGGTGTTCTACCCTAATGACTTTTCATCATTACACAAGACACCCAAATCCAGCAATGTGACCAGATTGGCTGCGGCAAATTGAAAAAAATGTTTGGGATAAGATGCAGACACAGCCATGTTGGGAAGCCAGGAGAGACTGAGGCCGCATGGTGCATTGGGTCGGGGCACGAGGTTGTCAGCTGTTTCAGGTGGAACTACTTACCTTGGCGGAGGAATTGGTGGCCAGGGCAGAAGGAGTTACGAGGCCTGCCCGACGAATCTGCAAACTAGCCACCCGACAAAAATGCAGGTAAATCTAGGTAATAACTCCATGGCGGGTATCTCTTTGGAAATTATAGTTTCGTGTAGTATTGGGGTTAATTATTAAGAATTTGCCATTATTTTTAGGGGGTTGACTGTAATTAACCCCCACGAGCCAGTACTAGCCAATGTGAAATACACACTCCAATTGTTGGTGGCTGTCATACTATTCACTGGAATGTTCCTTGCAGTCCGTGCGGAGTTATTGCCTTGAATTACCTTATTCTTCTTGAATGTTGATACATTTGTATCTCCTACTAGGGTAAAAAACCGCATGGTACAGGGGTGGACCATGTACAATCAATGTGTACAACCCCAAGAAAAGTACATTATAACACGTCCTGACACCGAGTAGAGGTCTTTAGCTCCATTTCTCACCAACAACAAGTCGCGTCTGATGCCCATCTCCAATGTCAGGACGCATTAGGTACCTAGTAATGCATTTTTTTGGGGTTGTACACATTGATCGTACATGGTCCACCCCTGTACCATGCGGTTTTTTACCCTATATAGCCTAGTAGACTATTTACTTAGTTTTTAATTTTAGGATAGGGCAAAGTGGGATCTCATCCTTTAGAACTTTCTTCTAGCCTACAAGGTAGGTACCCACTTCCTCTTCCTAATGAACATCATCTCTTAAGAAGTCAATTGCCAGTCGACGGCCTTTGAACCTGAAGAGGGAGGCAAGAAGCTATGGTTAAGTTTGGGGGCGGCGCTCTTAGGGAGGGAGGGAGGGATGGGTTCTCGAGACGAGAATGAGACGCCAGGCCAGACACGGCCGTTCTGCTTCTGGTCAGAGCCTGACGACTAAGATAACGCCCTGCTGCCATTGTCACGAGGGTTCGTTCTTGCCACTGATCACCTTAGCCTGACTGTCTCCCTTGTTAATAGACACAGGTAGGCAATAATCACTGGCCGTGGTTTGCCGCGAGAACCAAACCACAAGCAGACTAGCCTACGGAAGCAGAGGTACCCGAGAAGTCTTAGTCGATACGGAGGCAATAAAACTCCTAGACAACCAGTGCTTCATCGCACGAACCTCCTCAATAAAGGTCCTTTTAGTTTCCTTTACCTGAAAAGAAGATTGACGAGCGAGGCGTTTACGAAATGGATTCACAAAACGCAGGATCGTCGAAGAGTTCTTGTTGTTGTCTTCGTTAGTAGTTGGTGACGGGATTGTGGCCCGTTCACTACCTATAGTAACTGCCGACAGTCTTCTTCTTGAAATTGCCAAGTGGCTGCTGATGATCGCTATAGAACAACAACTTTTCTTCCGTTCTTACAACAGTTTTTGTATGATGAAAGAAAAGTTACCGTTGCATCAGAGCAATTCAACCAAAACGCACTACTGAGCAATGAGAAACGAAGTAAACTTTTATTGATAAGAAGGAAAAACAACTCAAGAAACCCAGGGGATATTCGCTAAATATCAATGGTAATCCAGTTCTGATTGATGATAATGTACATTGGTATGTTACCGTTCATTAGTACTCAAATCAGTGATATTGTAAAGGTTACTGATCAGTATCTTAAAAATATTGCCTTTGTTAAAAATGCATATCTTGATAAATGTTCTGTAAAATATAGATTGTGGCGCAAAAAGAGAAGATTTTTATTATAGATTATTTGGGATAAAAGTTTGAACATTTAAGATTTTTATTATAGATTATTTTGGATAAAAGTTTGAAAATTTACTTCTTATGCTGTATAAATCTCAGAATATCTTTTGTATGGTAAGTCATGGTCTAGATAAGTTAAGTCTACGTACCGCGCATTGCATCTTTGGTCGAGTGGTACTTGGAGAAAAAAAAAACGTAATAACTGCAGCCTTGAAGGTAGTGTACTGATATTTTGGGGATTAGTGATTGATTGGTGTAAATATCTCTCTTTGGTCTTTCGTCAAAACATTTTTCGACCACTTTCAACTGAGACAGAAGACTTTATAGGGACGATTTCAAAACCCCAGTGCCTTTACTTAGTCACTCGTGATGAACTGAATTATAACTTTTGTAAAGTTGTATCTGACGCAGAATATCCATATTCTAGAACAGACACGACAGCTACTTCGTAATGTCAGTGTTCCTCTGTCAACACACCAATTTGCACGATAATTTTTTTTTTTTTTATCATATATAATGCATTTTTGCACTTGGCTTTTATATTGCCTGAATGGGACTTCCAGCTCGGGTGTCGACAGTAGTAATGAGTGCGAGGTAATTATTTTACCACCTCACATTCTATAGCACATAACCGATGAGGGTCATACGTCTGTTTCAACTATAGCATGTTTGATGCCGAGTATAGTGACTTACAGGAAAATCGTACATATAAATTTTATTTGATATTCCTGTTAGTAGTTGACTACTGATATTTAATGCCAGTGTGAAGGGTTTTACTGCATTTTACAGGACCCACTTGCCTTTGAAGCTCCATTGTAAATGGAAAGTCTTAGAATAAATATCAATTCATACTTGGAATGTACGGTTTGTTACGAAAGTTTTCGATAAATCTTGGCAAATGCCCAAAGATTGTTTTTAATAATAAGTATTTACATGTAGTATCATAAGTTTATCGTGTATCAAAGAAATTAGAAATTGTTTGTTGGTGTTCACTTCCTCTACGTATGTGACCCTCCTCCCAGATGGGATGTGAATTTTCAAGGATGCCCCGTACGGGTGGTGCATCTACATTTTCTCCAATAATTCACACAAGGAACTTGTTAGGGAAATTAGTCTATATAAAGATGCGTCTGTTCTATTTTTGACAATTTTTTGTTGCGACAAATATTAAAATGTTGCTCGTATGCGGGCAGCACTGTCTAGTACATCACTTGGGCATTTTCTATATAGTTTAGAGATGGAAACCATCATGTCGTACGTACGCAATCTACGAGAAAAAAAATTTCTGAGGAAGAAATAACTATTAAACTGTAAAATGTATGCTTGCGTTAAATTGATGGTGCTAGATTTTTTTCTCTTCAAAACTATTTCTCCCACACTAAACTATGTTGTAATATACTACGTCTGTTACTTAAAATTTAGTTGGGTTGATTCAGATAGTTTTATTTTAAAATGTTCTTTCAAGTTCTTGTTGCTGCTTGTCTGCAAAATTTCCTCCCAATATATATGATGCTTATATCTAGGTGTCAAGAACCTAGTTTCCATTTTTTAATACAGCATATGTCATGGTGATTTGGTAGTCCCCCCTTTGTTCCTAAAATTTTGCCAGAACTTTCTCGTAGCAGTATTCCTGGAGACCTCCAATTTGTATCATCCTTCCTTGTATAACTACTCAGAATTTTGTGGAGAGCTTGTTGTATGCCGATTGCAGTTTATCAATCTATACTATTATATTATATAATGTAATAATTCTTAGTAATAGTGGGGGATATTATAAATATAATTGTGCAAATTGTGATACGAGCATGAAACTTGGCACACGGATTGTTTAACCTGTACTTTGCAAAATTCGGGTCCTGGCAAAAAAAAAAAAAAAAAAAAAAAAGGAGTTTTTTTTTAAGATGGTCACTTTTTTCAAAATGGCGCAGTTCACAAATGTTTTCATATTAGGTATCATCATATAACTCGACAAAACATTTAAATTAGTCAAGAATTTCGCTACTGGTACGTTTGTACAACAATTTGGCATGATAACAAGTAACCCAAAGGTCAATGAAAGCCACTTCCGGTTTCAAAGTGGCTGCAAAATGGTAAAAAAAAGGGGCCGTTTTATTATTTAACGTTACCGAGAATTGCAAATTCTGGCTGCAACCATTCCACAACAAGTGCAATTTACCTTATTAGGATACAAAATAGCCACAGGAGACTGCTTTTTATTGATCTTGACAGTTAAATGAACACAATCCTGTACAAGAAAGCCCAGAGCGATAGCACTTGCAGTTACCAACATAGTTTGATTTTTTGCACCCACATTTCAACAGCTCCTGACAAGATGCAGCAACAGAAGGGATTGATGTCCATGTTTCACTGTCTATCATTTACCCAACCCCAAAGTTCAGGACTAGGCAGCTCTTGATTTCGACTCAAAACTTGACCCCAAACATGCCCACTTTGGTATGCTGCCCTCTTGATGTACTGTATTAAGGCATCTTTAGTTGGAGGGATAGCATCAAAAGACCTTTGTTTTCTCGCAAACAATTCAAAACGAGATTCATTGACTGCAAATGTAGCTGTTACCCTGTCATACATTATGCATACAAAAGCTTCAAGGATTTCTATGTCAGACTCTGAAATTACATCTGGTAACGTAGGTACCAAGGCAAATGAATACCTAGGAAGCATCTGGAAATACCTCCCGTGTCTGCCACGATGACTTTTTACCTCTCCCTCGAAATGCTGAGATGGTATTGCAACCAGTAAAAGCGTGAAAGAATGGCAACGCGGATACAGGTATTTCCAATGATGCTGCAATATTGTGAGGACTGAGTAAGACGAGGAGAGTGAGCGAACTATCTTTACTCCGCGGAGTGGCTGTACATAAGACAGTATGCAGACGAAAGCATAGTGTCCGTCACGCATACACGAACAAACAGGGACAGGATCCCTAAAGTAAATGTGTTTCTTCACAGAAGAAAATACGAATAATATTACGTAGAGGGAACAGATTCCTGACACATATACATCAAAAGAAAAGGCGTAAAAGGCTTTACATTTTAGTTCCTGGAAGAAAAGAAAAATAGGACATATGGATATACCGATTTTTACATGGAAGGGCGAACATTCGCCCGAATGTAGTCCTTACAAATACTCCTCCCAAGACAATGATTACATAGAATCGTTGGATGACCAATGGAATCTTGCAAAAACTGAAGGAGTCCTCGGGTTTGTGATTCCCTTGGTTAATGGAATGGAATATGAAATTTAGGCTTGAAGCCAAGCACTGGAATCCATAGGGATTATTCAGCGCTATGATGAAACTGGTTTGACATGAATATTTATGTTGATGATTTTATAAACTAAATAAATATAGGCGATTTTAAATACGGATATCCGTCATAAAAATTATAACTTCGCATTTCGTGAGTGCAAACAAGAGTAAAAAACTTATACATACATACTATACCATACACATACTCATATTCTTATAAGTATGCTTATATAAACAACTTTAGTGTATACACTACACTTTGCAACGTACCGGGCGGTCAATATTAAATTTCATTAAAAAGGTTAATGTCTCTAAGGAATCCAACAATTCTATTAACAGCTACATCCGGACCAAGCAGTTCTACTATGTCCCTGCCCACTAACCCATGTCTCTGTCGTGCCGCAGAATACTTATGGCAATGGCATATAATGTGTTCCACAGTAAGAGGAGAGTCACACTGCATACAGACTGGTGCAGGTACCCCCTCCAACAGGAATCAGTGGGTCAATCGAGTATGGCCAATTCTTAGACGACATAATACAGTTTCTACCCTACGATTTTGTTGGAAACCAGAGGGCCAATGTTCAGTACTTTGTCGGATCTTCTTGTACTTTTTATTGTTGGTCAGATGGGGAGACGACCAATGTGCTTGCCATTTATTTTTAACATATGAACGAATAGTACATTTCATGTCAGTGGCAGGAATATGGTGGAAGAGAATGTCTTCTTTATTAATGACATCTCTTGCTTCATGGTCAGCAAGTTTGTTACCAGCAATACCCACATGGGAAGGAACCCAGCAAAACTGGACAGATTTGAATTTGGAAGCAAGCCTATATAACCATTCTTGAATACGTTGAACAATTGGATGTTTAGAGTTATACTGCTGAATGGCCATGAGTGCACTATAAGAATCTGAGTAAATGGTGAAATTATTACCCTGTAGAGTAGAAGCAATCTCAAGAGATTTGGCTAGTGCAGTTAATTCAGCTGTAAAAATGGATGCATTATTTGAAAGTCTGCCCACATACGAGTTATTACTATGAACAACAGCACAACCAACACCACTTGATGTCTTTGATCCATCAGTAAAAAGTTTAACAGAACCCGAATGCTTTCGGTCATGATCAAGAAAACAAGCCTTCACTTCTTGGACATTAACAGATTTTTTAACCACAGAGTTTTTACAGACCGATGGTTCTGGGGTCAACCAAGGAGGCAGCTTAGAGCAATGTATTGCCTTAATTTTTTGGTCTTTAATAGGCACACTGTCAGCTGCAGCATTAATTCTCACATGAAAAGGCTTGGATGCTCTAGCATTTGCAAACTGCTGTGAATTGTTTTGGTTAAGGATAGATGCTGCCGGGTTTTCTGGGGAACCTCTTAGTTTGAACATATACCGCAGTCCCAGTTCCTCTCGACGTAAGTCTAGAGGGAGCTCCTCTGTGTCGGTATATAAGCTTTCAACTGGAGATGTTTTGAATGCTCCAGAACATATTCTCAGACCAGCATGATGAACTACATCCAACTCCTTAAGCTTGCTTGCACTTGCTGAAGAGTAGACTTGGCAACCATACTCAAGCTTTGATTTACATAAAGAGTCATATAACCGTAAAAGTAACCTCTTATCAGCACCCCAATTAAAACCTGAAACTACTTTTAAAATGTTAAGGGACTTCTTCACTTTAATTTTCAAAGTCAATATGACTACCCCATGTTAGTTTCTTATCAAAAATCATCCCTAAAAACTTCACCTCCTCCTCCTATGGTATTAGTGTGTCTTTCAGCCTAATATTTGGGATGGTTCCCTTTCGGGTACACCTAGTAAAACGAACTGCCACAGTTTTATTAGGGGAGAATCGAAAGCCATTGTCATCAGCCTAATTGCTGATTGCATTAACTGACTTTTGCAGAAAATTACAAGCTGCAATAGCATCATAACTAGTGACATAAATAGCAAGGTCATCCACAAACAAAGATGTCTTTACTGGAGGAGACACACATTCAACAATGCTATTTATAGCCACAGCAAATAAAGTGACACTCAACACACTGCCTTGTGGGACACCCTCCTCTAGCTCAAAAGCATTAGACAAGGTGTTTCCAATTCTTACTTTAATGAGTCTATCACTTAGAAATGACCTGATGAAATTTAACATATTACCTCGTATTCCCATGTCATGAAGCTGCTTAATTATACCTAAACGCCAAATAGTGTCATAAGCTTTTTCAAGGTCGAAGAAGACTCCTATAGTCTGACAGCGTTTTGAGAAACCTTGCTGAACTTGGGTTGATAATCTTATTAGTGGGTCCACAGTGGAACGATTTCTCCTGAATCCAAATTGGACAGATGATAACAAACCATTTTTTCTAGATGCCACATCAATCTAGAATTCACCATTTTCTCAAACAATTTGCATACACAACTTGTAAGAGATATTGGCCGATAGCTTGTAGGAAGATGAGGATCTTTCAATGGTTTCTTTATGGGAACAATGATTGCAATCTTCCAAGAAGGGGGAAGAATACCAGTTTCCCAGATTTTAAGGAGATAAGATTTAGCCGATTCTGGGAGATTTTTCAGCATGCTATAAAGAATGTTATCATTCCCAGGGGATGCTGATACAGATGATGACAGAGCATCCCTTAATTCCCTCAAAGTTAACTTGGAATTATAAGATTCACCATTTCCAGAATTTAAATTAAGGGAAATGGCTGAATTCCTAATATTCTGGAACCGAGTTGAATAGTTCCTGGAACTCGATACTTCGGAGAAATGCTCACCCAGTTTTTCAGCAACTTCATTAGGCTTGGTGACAAGGTCTCCATTGATTTTCAAACAGGGTGTTTTGGTGTTTGGAAACATACTTGCCACTTAGCTTTCTAATCTTTTTCCAGATCAATCTGGTTGGGGTCTTGGAATTTATGCCATTTATATAAAAAAGCCAGGATTCTCTTTTTACTTTTTTAAAATATTTTCACTGTTTTGCCATAGCTCGTTGGTAAATAGATTTTGCTGTTGCAGACTGACTGGATTTATAACGCCTGTAACATTTCCTGGTAATTTTCCTCAAATTACCACAGGTTTTATCCCACCAAGGGACAGCAGGCCTGTGTGGTTTCCCTTTGGTTTTAGGTATTGAATTTTCAGCACTATTCAATGTTTCGGAGGCAAAGTACTCATAAGCCTTTATATGGCATTTGAAGGATTCAAATTCCTGGGATAGGTTAATGCCTTCTTGAAATTTTACCCAATCTGCTTCCTTTTCCTCGGCGTTCCGGATTTGAATTAGGACAAATCGAGGGGGCAGTTCTCACAAACTTAAGATGAATGGTAAATTGATCACTGTCATGTAGAAACTCATCTACAGACCAATTAAAATCAAGATAGAGAGAAGAAGAGCAAATACTTAAGTCTATAGCAGATGAACCACCTGTGTAGAGATTATGGTATGTCATAGTACCATCATTAAAAAGTGTAAGATCATTATTATTAACAATGTCATCAATGATCCTACCCTCTGTGTCTAAAAAATCTCCACCCCAAAGTGGATTGTGAGAATTAAAATCACCAAGTAGTAAAAAAGGAGGAGGTAGTTGATTGATTAATCCTTGAATGTCCCCAAGAGTGAACCTACATCTTGGGGGAAGGTAAAGAGAGAAAATTGTGATTTCTCGGTCAAAAGTAGCCCGGATAGCAATTGCTTGAAGCTGGGTGTTCAGGGGAACCATAAAATGTTGCAATGCTTTAGTAATAATTATTGCAACACCTCCATGGGCGCGATCCCCATCAGTGGGGTTCATTTCGTAGATTTCATAGTTTACACCTGGATTGTATACTGAATCCCCCAATTTAGTTTCTTGAAGACATACAATCCATGGGTTATGCTCACTCAGTAATACCTTTAATATTTCTGAACGAGTCCTTAGTCCTTTACAGTTCCATTGTAAAATGTCCAGATTGAATTTTAGTGCTAGGATCTACCAAGGGAAATTCTATATTGATCTATACTAGTTTTTTGTTTATTTTCCTTATGGAACTTTATAAGAGTTTCTTTAGATTGTCTTGAGATATGTGGCTTATGATTATGTTTTTATTAGTTTTTTGATATGGAGGAGAGTGGACTTCCACTACTATTTTCTTTTTATCCAAGGAACTTGATTCCTTGGTTGTTTCAGGGGCAGGAGCATCTTCATTTTTGTTATATTCTTTATGGGGTTTGGATATCTCCACCCTTTGAGCAGGTGGAGGAGAGGATGAAGGAGTTCTCTCTCTCTCTTTGGCCTTCTAGTTTGTTTTTGTTCCATTACATCATGGGTTTCTTGCTGAAGAGATGGAATAGACACAGGGAGGCTTTCATCATCTGGAGAGGAGTCTATAACAGCAGGCACATCTTTCTTGGATAGGGGTGCTTCAACCCTAGCCGGCCTGTCACCTAGATCAGATGACTGGGTTTCAATAGTTCTAGGTTTTACTGCAGGTAGAGGTGCTTTAGTTTTCATGGGGGCTACAGAATTTAGAGCCATAGCATAGGTCTTTGTCTGACCAATTAACTTCCTGGCGTAACTAATACTTATATGTTCAGCATTAGCTTTACATATAGCTGCCTCTTCATGTTTATATTGGCTGCACTTTTTATTGAATGGGGTATGATTCTCTTCACAATTAATACATTTTGGATGTTTCGAACAAGGACCATGTTCAGGAGCCGAGCAATTATTACAAACTTTATCGTTTTTACAGAATCTGGATGGATGGCCATATAGAAAACAGTTGTAGCATTGTAGAGGTTTGGATAAAAATGGTTTGACTTTGACCCTTTCGTTTCCAAAATTGATGTAAGATGATACATCAGAGTCCTCAAACGTTAAAATGACCATATTTGCCTTTGGAACCTTTTTTACCTTCCATACAGAAGTTGGACTGATTTCTAATATTTGTTTTTCTGTCAGCTCACAAAGGTCTATCAAATACCACTCCTTTACCATAACTAAAATTCATGTGTGGTCTAATTTCTTTTATCATATAATCTTTCTCGAATTTCTTCATTGTCAGCATGTATGACTGTGTCTTTGATTTACCATGAATTAGGACACTGCCTTTGCCAAACTTTGAGATGTTCCCCATGTCAATACAGCCAACCTTTTTTTGGATGTATCTGCCAAATTTGTAGTAATTATAATTTTCCTCCCTAGCAGTTACTACCAACCACATTGGAGGTTTTGGTGTTCTTTCAAGTGGCTGAGCCACTTGTACCCATTGTGATGGTCTGTAAATATCCATATTTTTAGGGGCCCTGTCGGTCAGTGTTCCCTTGACAATCTTTTTACAAATCGTTATGTTATTGATACTGCTGCTGGCTTTGAGTGCAGCTTCATGTTTTTCAAAAGTCAGCCATGCCTCCCATTTTTTCTCACTTTCATCGTAGTTCATCCTCAATTCTTCTATTTTGCTATAACTACCAAACGAAACAGAGAGCGTCTCATAGTCACATTCCAAGGGAATGTGCTTTACATGCAACACCCTCAAACTATCCACTGTGTTCCCACAATGGTTTCTTTTCAATTTGTGATGACTACCCTGAGAGGTAGTACCACCACTGGAGCATTCCATATCCACGGTCAAGTTCATGTCACGGGTCGTCATCTGTGCCAAATCATCATCAAAGGGACCAGGGGTACTAGAATCCTTGTGGTTACTAGTCATAAAAGCTTTATATTAAAAAAAAAATTAGAAAAATTAAACCTGAAAATATTAAAAAAATATCATCAGCCTTTCATAAAGTTTATTCTTCCACCAATGGCACAAATGAGAGCAGACTCCCAAATGTCTGCGTCCCTACCCTACCCCACTGGGGATGGCACAACATGGTTAGAGTGTAAGCCAAACCCGCTTGCTAGGACTGAGAATATTACATGAATACAATCATCCCCAACCTAACCATGTTATGGGCAAACCGGAAAGAATGCCGAGAGTCCTATCCCCAGGACTAGACCCCCCTGGAATCCATGGTTCAGTCCTGAAGAATAGTTCCGCCCTTGAGTTATCAATCTGATATCTCTCAGGTCCGAACATTATTGGGTAGTTGATGATCCTACCACAGCTCCCACTATTTAGCTTCAGATATAAACCAAATCCAACTATGATATCTTTTCCCATTCATCAGGTCCAATAAATTTTACTGAAGGTGGAAAATTCCACAATATTACTCCAAATGAAAATATACAAAAAAATATGAGACTCTTGGACTCAAACCCAGGAACTAATTCCTGGGGTTCAAGAGCCCCCTCACCATGTCAAGGTGGTCCCATATCGAGAGGGTTCCCTTGGTTAAGGGGCGACTTGCATGCCCTCGTCGTCTTGAGGACCGGTAAGCAGGTTGCCGCCTCTGGTAGTGGGCCTGGGGGGTTCGACTGCTTTCCTTGGGCGTTCTCGATGACATTTAGGGGCACTGTCAGGAACCAGCGGCGTCAGGGTTTTGCGAGGGCCATCAGCGGGGTCGTCTTTGTCAGGGATAATGGCGGGCTTGAGGTGATCCACCGAGACCCAGTCCTCGCCGCTGCCGATTGACATGAGGAATGCCTTCTACTCCCGACGGATGACTCTATGTGGGCCCCGGTAGGGCCTCGTCAAGGAAGGATGCCCGGTGTTGTTCCTCGTGAAGGTGAACCTGCAGGATTCCAGGGCTCACAGGCAGAACTGCTTTCTCCTGCTGACATACATTTCACGGCAGGGAACAAACTTCTGGGCAGCTGCACGCAACCTAGCCAGGGGAATATCAGGATCGTCGCTGTCGGCAAGGAAAAATTTGCTTGGCACTGTCAGGGTCTCCCCATACACCTTATCTGCTAGGGAAGGGTTGCTGTTGGCTCCTAGGCCAGTGCTGAGACCGAGGAGGACCCAGGGAAGCTGTGCTTTCCAATTGGGGCCCTGACTGCGTGCTATCAAGGAAGCCTTGAGGGAGTGGTGGACCCTTTCCATCATGACATTGGCTGCGAGATTGTAGGACGTCGTGGTGTGGCTTTTGGTCCCCATCAGGTGAGCCAGGGAAGACCACAGCTCTGACGTGAAGGCAGGTCCTCGGTCCATCATCGGGCACTCCAAAGCGGCTGATCCAGCTGGTCAGGAGGGCTTCAGCACAGGTGTCTGCGGTGGCTTCTGTCGTCGGGGTGGCCTCGAGCCACCCGGTAGACCGGTCGATCACTGTCAGGAGGTATCTGGCACTGTCAGATGGAGGAAGAGGCCTGGACCGGGGAAAAGAGCCTATCCCTGATTCGGTGTGCCTTTCCGTCTTGCTACTCTGACGCGTGATGCAGTTTCTGGCCCACTCCTGAGCGTCCTTCCTGATGCCATGCCACTCAAACTTCTCCGTCAGAAGCCTGGTTATTGAGTGGGGTGACAGGTGTGAGAGGCTGTGAATGACGTCGAACACCTGTTTCCTGTGGGAGGCGGGTATCAGGGGACAAGGGTGCCCTGTGCTGGTATCCCAGAGGAGCGTCGTCCTGGAGGGGCCGAAGGGGATGTCCTCCCAGCGAAGGGCGGTGATGGCGGTCCGGTTGGCTGGTACTTTGGGGTCGGAGGCTTGTTCATGCGCTAAGTCTTCGTAGTTGGCGCCGAGGCAAAGGGAGATGATCTGGACCCTCAAGAGGGCGTTGGCTACGGGATTTCTTCTGCCAGGGACGCACTCGATAGATCACCCGAACTCGGAGACGGCCGCGAGATGACATTGCTGCCTTGCGGACCAGACGTCACCCGCCTTGACAAAGGTGTGGACCAGCGGCTGGTGGTCTATCCTTATGGTGAAGGGGACGCCCTCCAGAAGATATTTGAAGTGGCAGACGGCCTGGCAGATGGCAAGGAGCTCGCTGTCAAAGGTGCTGTAGCAAGTCTCGGCAGGTTTGAGCGTTTTGCTGAAAAAGGCTAGCGGTGTGGGAACTCCGTTGACCAGCTGTTCCAGGACGGCACCGCATGCGATGTTGCTGGCATCGGTGGCAAGTGTCAGGGGCATGTCGGGATCCTGGTGAGCCAGGGTGGTGGCCCTGCTTAGGGAAGACTTGGTTCAGCAAAGGCAAGCTGCTGGGCTTCCAGTCAAAGGGCACATGGTGCGGGTGATTTACAGGACGAACTTTGGTAATAATTCACCATCCCGATGAATTCTTGGAAGGTCCTTGATGGTCATTAGTGTTGGGAACTTCTCCACTGTGGCCACCTTTGACGCCATGGGACGAACTCCTGCTGCTGTAATTTCATGGGCGAGGAAATCCACCTTCTCAGCGCCGAAGGTGCATTTATCAAAACGGACGACAAGTCTGTTCTCCTGTAGGCGCTTGAGGACGGCCCAGACAAGTCACCGAGGATGCTGTCCGTGAGGCATTGAAAGGTGGCCCCAGCATTCCGCAGGCCAAAGGTGGAGAAGGTGAACACGAAGGATCCGAAGGGCGTGATGATTGTTGTCTTCTGAATTTCATAGGGGTGGATGGGGACCTGAAAATACGGCTTTAATAAGTCAATCTTGGAGAAGACCTTGGTGCCGTGAAGGGGACCAGTGAGGTCCTGCATGTTTGGCAGGGGGTAGCTGTCGGGTGTGGTGACGAGGTTCAGGCGCCGGTAGTCACTGCAGGACCTCTACATACCGTCTGCCTCCTTCATCATGTGGAAGGGGGATGCCCACGGACTCGTTGCCTTTAAACAGATCCCATCTTCTCCATTTATCTGGCAAGTGGGCGGGAGAGGCAGGTCTCAGTATCGAGAAGGCGGTGGTGGGCCACATCCACCAAGAGGCTGAGGTGGGCAAGAAAGTCCGCCCCCAAGAGAGGGGTCTGTATATCGGCGAGGACGAAGGGCCAGGTGTAGGTCCAGTCCAGGAACGCAATGGTCTGGGCCCTGGTGCCGTAGGTGCTGATGGGCGTCCTGTTTGCAGCTACAAGGGCGGTCGGGGGCATGGCTGCAATCCTCTGCAGATGAGGGGAAAACCGACTGCATGGCACCAGTGTCAACCTGCATCCTGAGGCCAGAGATGCTGTCCTGGACGTAGAACCCCCTGGGTTTGGACTTCGTTACTGCTGCTGCCATGGGGGCTTGTTCTGGGCACTGCCTTCGTTGTTTTATGAAGGGCAGAAGGAGCAAGGACGCTCGCACTTCCGTGCCTTGCTGCCGAACTGGTGGTGGAAGCGACACCACCTGATGTCTTGGAGGGGCATCGGCGATCGCTGGTATGCTGCACCAACCGTGTCCTCCTACTGTAGGCTGACAGAGGAGAGGAGAGTTTTGCAGCTTGGGTGGCGGTAAACAGCATGAAAGCCTGCTGCACCAGACTTTCCATCTCCATGGTCTCAGCATTAGGGATCTGGCTTTGAGCTACAGGCGTGAGCTGGCGAAGGAAGAGTTGACGGAGGATGCTCACCTCTTGCCTTCGTCCTTGGTGGTCCACCTCTGGCAGGAGGACCAGGTCCTGGAGCTTGTGCCAGGTCAGTTTGGGATCCTAGGTGGTCATGGTGTTGACCATGAGGTCGAGAATTTGGGCGGCTCGCTAGGGAACTGGGAGAAGACCTGGATTAGCTCCCTCTTCAGGCCTTCATATGTGGTGGGGCGAGGGCACGGGTGCCGAGGAGGACTTGAGTGTGAAGAAAGGTCGTCTCGCAGATTGCGGGGTCAAGGTGGACACAGAGGAGTCGAGTGAATGCACTGAACTCTCCATCGTTTTGTCAGCCTCATGCTTACGGTCGACGAGAAGTCGTGAATGGTGGGCCAAAATGTAAGACTGAACGCCAAAACACTTCTGTGAAGAAATGCCGTTGCAAGTCCGCTAATGGCATTGAGGAGTACCAGAGAACCTAGACTAGGAAAGTGAAACAGTGAGCGCCGCAAGATCTTTTGGCCCTTCATATTTTACTTAGATGAAATAAGTAGAGGACATGGAGTCAAAAGATCTTGCAGCACTCACTGTTTCACTTTCCTTTGTGGCTTTTACCTTTATGTATGCATCACGTTCCAATTTTTCGTGATTCAGTTATACATACATAATATATAAATATAAATAGATAAATATACATAATGATAATCCTAAGTAAGCCCCCATGAAAGATTTCTAGATCTGCCAAGGATTCACTGTGTTCTGTAGATATTCAACGGAGGGATTTTTAGTGTGTGTAATAGGTAAATTCATAGGCAGCTTTATGAATATTGTAATGATGAAAGCATTTAGTGAGATTATTTTGTAAAAGTAAAATCAAGACTAGAAAATCATCACTAACATGTAGGACGCCCAAGTGTTCCATTCAAAGCTATCTCATACATACAGGCCACGCAAAGTGACATCCACGAATGAAAATGTCCTCTGTGCTTGTGAGAAATATAATTTTTTAGTTTCTCTAAGGCAGCACAGATTACTTGGATTCATGATCCGTTCCACATTTTTCGCGACCTGCCGATATAAAATTGATCCTACCCTAAGTACGGCTATGTACAGTTGGACACAGGTTTCCCTGGTACACCTTCTTGAGGGACTTCGAAAAATTATATGGTAACAGTGTTTACTGAGGGGGAGGACTCTTCCTCTCTTAGCAAGAGTTCCACCAATAAGCTCTGGAATTCTTTCAGTGGGAGGAGTCATTAGGTAAGGTAAGAGAAACACACACACACACACACACACACGGAGTAAAAAAAAAAAAGAAATCTGAGCAGGTTATATCACTGTAACTAAGATTACTGTCTCACTTTTAATATAAGTTTGTTTATTAAGATTCCATTTAACTTTCGTCTAAGACGTTATCTTTCCACCGTGTCTGTTATTATATATCGGTCATATTCATTACGCAATACTTAAAATTTATCAAAATTTAGAGTTATATTGGTATTGGAGAGAATCAGGAACATCATAACAGGATATTTTAACCTTATCACGTAAGCCAAGTTTATACTATCGGTTGCAGTGCGTATCCTACCAATAATATAATAGGAAGCTATAAAGAGAAGCGCAGCAGCACTTCATTGAACATACTCAAAAACTCAGTGAACGTGTTGAAAGTGTCTGACACCTTAGCTCCTTTCTCTCTCTCTCTCTCTCTCTCTCTCTCTCTCTCTCTCTCTTCTTATAGCTAATTTAAAGTGACATGTCATCTAGAAATACCACTGTGCTAAGTATGCAGTTTTGATATGCCATTAACACCCTCTAATCTTGACTAAACTAATATATGCATATATATTTTTTCGGGGGGTCGAGGGGAGTGGTGTCGGCGATTGAGTTCTTGTTGTTAAGCCGTCTTACAGGTTTTGGAATTCTAAAATGTAATTCAAACTGACAAGCTTCTTACTTTTGCTGTACCGATGTCCTCAGCCTGGTTTTGCTACAACTGAAATGGGTTGGGGCCTAGGGGTAAGGTGGGCCTGTTGCGACCCCGATGAGTGGACGAAGTACCAGATATGCTCGTGGATAGAGAGTATGGCTAACGAAAAGCGCCACTTGAAATATTTTCTTGTTTATCTTTAATACCTGCGTGTTTTTAGTATTTATCCTAATATTATAGTACTGTAGATTTTCTGAATACAACAACATTTACAAGAAGAATGATTGGGTTAAACTCACTCTCTCTTGTAAATACATATAGAATGAAAGAGAGAGAGAGAGAGAGAGAGAGAGAGAGAGAGAGAGAGAGAGAGAGAGAGAGAGAGAGAGAGAGGAGAGAGAGAGAGAGAGAAGATACTATACGTTACTGAGGAATCAAAATGAAACTACTAGGGACAGAGAAAATTCCACAACGTGTAATGGAAAGTGAAGGACTCCCAAACTTGGTGCAAACTTTTAACCATTCCCATATGGTAAACTTAATTCGTTTGCCAATGATAAACAATTGTTGATATTCAGAGGTTTCATGAATTCATGGTTAGGTTTTTATTCCCTCTTGAATATACTGTAGAGGTTATTCCCTAAACGCCGTTCATTACAATAATTATTACATGATATGGATAAACATATCTACTTGGCTTATATTTTCTAATATATTAATTGTGATACATGTTTTAATGTCATACGGACAGAAATTCCTTTCGCTCTTATCATCATTCGTGTGAGGATAAGAGACAAACGACTCTACTGTTAAACAGCCCCTTCAGTCATTTACCTGTCCATTGTGGAAAGAGCTATTTGGAGAAATGTAGTTTAATGATATTGTCCTAGGGTTCTCTTTTTAGATAATTTTTAAAGAAAAAAATCCAGGATAGCGAAATTCCCTTTAGATTTTGAACTCCATTGAAATATCAAATTCACCTTTCTAATAAATAAATTATAATAATCATGACCTGGAGCTAAACGATATTCATTCTGTTTACGATTTTTGTTTACATCATACGACATGGAAGTTCAGCGGAAGCCATGGGGTAATACAAATATACATACTCAATTTTTACATTTATTTTTAATATTAGTGAGAAGTCCAGCCACCTTCCTTGTAGATCACCTCTTGCAATCTGTTAGGCATAGAAGATTCGTGGTTTCTGACGATCTGTGGTTGGTTGTGGAAGACCTTCCATTGTGTTCCCAGTGGTCCTCTCCCTCTCAGGCTTCCAACATTTTACCAAATTAGCCTAAATATTTTCATGAGGTTCATGTCTGTATCCTTACTTGGCCAGTCAAGCAATTGCAGATCCTCTCGACCTTGAAACAGATTCCTGGACTATTCTGGCCGTATGGATGGGGCAGCGGTCGTGAATGAAAATGACAGGAGCAGGTGGGGAGGAATAATTCCGCTGTTGAAGTGAAAAGAAGTTAGAATCCTGAAGAATTTCAATGTATTTTTCACCAGTGAACCTCCACTCAATCCTGGTGATATCATCCATACAATGTAAGAAGATCCAGCCCCACACGCTTACTCTGAAATGCCCATTCCTGGTCACCTCGTAAATGTTTCTTCTGTAGTATCTGAAGGGAAAAAATCTAATTTTTAACAATTTACGGTTTGCTTCTCGTAATACGGAAAATAATGCTATATCGTTTGGGAAAATAAAATGCTAAGTAACAACCCTTGCAATAAGTTAAAAATGTTTATTCATCTGCAAGGATTAATACTTATAATAGTATTAAGTTTGATCTGCAACGGTCCGTTATGATATGATATTCTTTAATTCAGTAAACAGGCTGTACTCTATAGCTATTATAAGTTTGCCTACGTCATTATTCATAACATTAATAATGCATTTGCTTAATGCCTGAAAGCTGGCCATAGTAGACCTAATGGGGGGTTTTCAATGAAGATTTTTTATTTTCACACTTCTCGTGGCAATATAATTTAATTAGCGGAAAATACATGGTTATTGACAAAATTATTATCTTTTGATTATAATATTACCCTTGCTTATAATTATTATAATCTGACTGTTATTAATGATTATAGAAACTCACCTTATATTACTCGGTCTTCACTTATGTATCCTGCCGTGACTTCTGCTAGTAAAAGACCTTTCGTCACTGCATACGACTCGAGACCGAAATTCCATATCCTCCCCCACAAACTGTTGAACAAAGGCAAGACTATCAGCACGATGCCGTTCGGTGAGAAATTCCTTCTTGGCAGGAATTCTATGAGGTATTCCTGCCTCATGCGGTATTCCTGCCTCATGCAGACGTCTTCGCACCGTCATAGCCGAGACATTTAATGCCAGACGTTCACGAATAGCAATAGTATTGGTAAAAGGGTCTTCTTCCGCTGCTCGTCGAATGTCGTCGTTATCCTAACGGGTGGTCATTCGTGGTGGAAGTCTTCGAACTGAAATACGTAATTAACATTCAGATACCTAGATAATCAAGATTAATTATAGCCTGTTTACTTATGGGAACGCTATTTGGTATTCTGGGAAGTAAAGAGAAAGAATCACTATTAGAGTTCAACAGGACCAAGGCAACTGTAATTTAGGTTTCATGATTTTACGAGTTTGTAAGGTTTATTGTTTAAAAATTAATAAATAAATGAAATAAATAAATGCTATCCAAAGTCGGTCAATTTCCCAGTCTAAGCTTGCCTCCTTTTCCATTTATTTACTGTTGTAGGGGAGACATCAAGATGCTGTGCAACAGCACGTATTGGAAACCCACTTTCTCGTAGAGCGACGATCTGCGCCCGGAGAACCATATTTTTGTTGCGTGTTCATTTGGAGACTATAACGAATACTACTAGCAGAGGACAGATAACCTATCAAAATTTATACAACACCTCAGTCTAGCCATGATTGGGTGACAAACTTGTTAGCGTGTAATAGGGGTGCTGTAGCAGTGATATCGTTATCACTGAACAAAGTGATATATTAAATCAAACGATCACTGGGACTGAGTGATTGATTGGCTGTTACTGGCATTGCAACATCTCAGGTCATTACTGTCATTGATAACGTTTAAAATTCTGTATGTCTTCATAATGATAAATTGTTAATTGTCTGTTTGAAACACTAAAGGTGGTGGTGTTCCTCTCTTAACGTGAATTCCATTGATCTGCTTTCGAGCTGTTTTTAGATGTATAAGAGGTTGGAAGAGGCAAACTTGTAATAAGTATTAATCATCATAGATGAATAAACATTATCTTAATGCAGGGGTTGTTACTTAGCATCACATTTCCCCAAACGATATATCATTATTTTCCCAGTTACGGAAAGCAACGCGTAAATTGTAAAAAAATTCAGATTGTTTTCCTTCAGATACCACGAGGAACATTTTACGAAGTTGCCAGGAGTGGCTTGTAACCGTAACGTGTGGGCCTCGATTTCCTTACATGGTATATGTGATATCACCAAGAGTGAAGGTTTCCCCAGTGAAAAATACGTTAAAATTCTTCAGAATTCTTAGTCCCTTCACTTCACCAGCGGAATTATCCCTTTCCACCTAGTCCTGTCATTTTCATTCATGACGGCTGCCCCATCCATACGGCCAGAATAGTCCAGGAATGGTTTCTAGGTCGAGAGGATTTGAATTGGTTGACTGGCCAAATAAGGGTGCAGACATGAATCCCATAGATCCCGAGAAAGATAAAGTCGATTTATTAATTATTGAACAATTCACAGGTGCCCCGAGAGAAGCCGAAGCGCAGTGGAAAAATCAATGAATTTCTAATCAGTTTTCTCCCATGTATGCATAAAAAAAATTTCTTTTTTGTTCCCAATATTTTTATGCTCATCCATTTCGTATGAAGTAGCTACTGTCGCATATCTTATGTAATAAAAGCATTAAGCAGGTTAGGGGATTAATTACGTTTGCTTTATGTCTATTACAATAATTAGAATCATAATTACCTGACTTGTTATCGAATTACAGTTACAACTTCAATTACAAGATGGGGAACAATATCAAATACAATACAATTTTAATATTTCAAAATTGTAATCACAGCTACAAATACATATATAAAACGTATTACTCAATTACATTTCGCACACCTATTTCCTTGAAAAAATGCAGATAGTTGCAAAGACTTTTTACTTGAGTTTGGTGTCCTTTTACAGTCAATTTCTGCAACAATTGTAAGTTGTAACTTATAATACCTTTAGTACAAATACAAAACAAACATATCTAAGATATTTTAGACCTGTAGAAATTATCGTTAGCATCCTATGATTTGCCTAAGTAAATTTTTAGTATACTTATTGTGGTGAAAATTATTATGCTGATTATAAGAAAATGATATTGAAATACAAAACTCAAATACTGGAAAAAATGTTCACAAAACTTTTTGCACAAAAAAAGGAAATAAATGGAATAAAAATTTTTTTTAGAATTGGTAGCTGGCTTGTTAAGATTCTCCCTTAATAATATAATAAATGAATTGGGAAGCGACTCAAAACATCTCTCCAGTTATTCCTCCCCACCTGCTCCTGTCATTTTCATTCACGACCGCTGCCCCATCCATACGGCCAGAATAGTCCAGGAATCTGTTTCAAGGTCGAGAGGATCTGCAATTGCTTGACTGGCCAAGTAAGGATACAGACATGAACCTCATGAAAATATTTAGGCTAATTTGGTAAAATGTTGGAAGCCTGAGAGGGAGAGGACCACTGGGAACACAATGGAAGGTCTTCCACAACCAACCACAGATCGTCAGAAACCACGAATCTTCTATGCCTAACAGATTGCAAGAGGTGATCTACAAGGAAGGTGGCTGGACTTCTCACTAATATTAAAAATAAATGTAAAAATTGAGTATGTATATTTGTATTACCCCATGGCTTCCGCTGAACTTCCATGTCGTATGATGTAAACAAAAATCGTAAACAGAATGAATATCGTTTAGCTCCAGGTCATGATTATTATATTTATTAGAAAGGTGAATTTGATATTTCAATGGAGTTCAAAATCTAAAGGGAATTTCGCTATCCTGGATTTTTTTCTTTAAAAATTATCTAAAAAGAGAACCCTAGGACAATATCATTAAACTACATTTCTCCAAATAGCTCTTTCCACAATGGACAGGTAAATGACTGAAGGGGCTGTTTAACAGTAGAGACGTCTGTCTCTTATCCTCACACGAATGATGATAAGAGCGAAAGGAATTTCTGTCCGTATGACATTAAACATGTATCACAATTAATATATTAGAAAATATAAGCCAAGTAGATATGTTTATCCATATCATGTAATAATTATTGTAATGAACGGCGTTTAGGGAATAACCTCTACAGTATATTCAAGAGGGAATAAAAACCTAACCATGAATTCATGAAACCTCTGAATATCAACAATTGTTTATCATTGGCAAACGAATTAAGTTTACCATATGGGAATGGTTAAAAGTTTGCACCAAGTTTGGGAGTCCTTCACTTTCCATTACACGTTGTGGAATTTTCTCTGTCCCTAGTAGTTTCATTTTGATTCCTCAGTAACGTATAGTATCTCTCTCTCTCTCTCTCTCTCTCTCTCTCTCTCTCACCTTCTCTCTCTCTCTCTCTCTCTCTCTCTCATAAGGGTAAATACGGAGATATTATATAAAATATTGGAGAAAATAGTGGAAAAATATATACCGAAGAAGAAAAGTAAACATCATTCATGCATACCAAGAGACAGAAGGATCTTGTTCCAGAAAATCAGAAAGTGGAAAAAAGGTCTTGCAAAAGAAAAAAATGCATGGAAAGTTATAGAAATAAAAAGTAAGATAGAAAATGCAGAACAAAAGATTATACAATCAAAAGAAAATGAAAAACGGGACTTGGAAGAAAAAACCCTATTAAATATCAAGCAAAACCCCAAACTATTATACTCATATGCGAAGAAGATGAATAAAAGAAGAATAGAAATAGGCCCTCTGAGAATTGAAGGGAGATTAACGAATGAAAAAAGGAAATTTGCAACATACTGGCAGAACGATAAGAGAGAATTCACCCCTAGAATAGATAATGAAGATAATGATATAGAAGTAAGGGATTGAAAAATAGTGAATATTTAGCTGACATAGATATTAATGAAGCTGATATTGTGCAGGCTATTAATGAAATTAAAAATGGAGCTGCTGCAGGGCCTGATGGAATTCCTGCTATTTTGTTAAAGAAAGTAGTTCATTCTATCGCAAAGCCACTTGCAATATTATTAAGACAAAGTGTAGATACAGGCAAGATTTATGATGAGCACAAATTTAGCATATATTACCTACTTTCAAAAGTGGATCAAGACTAGGAGGCAGTAATTATAGGCCTGTGAGTCTAACATCACATATTATGAAAGTGTATGAAAGGGTAATGAAGAAAAATATTATGAAACATTTAATAAAAATAATTTGTTTAATAAAGGACAACATGGTTTTCGTACCCGGAAAAAGTACACAAACCCAACTGTTAGTCCACCGTGAGAACATATTCAAAAATATGAAAAGCGGAAATGAAACAGATGTGGTTTATTTAGACTTTGCGGGTAAAAGCTTTTGATAAAGTAGACCATAATATATTAGCGAAGAAAATTAGAAACACAATAAATCGTGGATAAAGTAGGAAGATGGTTAAAACAAGATTTTTTACAACAACAGAAAAACAGATAGTTATTGCAAACGACGAGAAATCGGATGAAGCCAAGGTAATATCCGGTGTGCCGCAAGGTACGGTGTTAGCTGCAATACTGTTTGTTATTATGATTGAAGACATAGACAATAATGTTAAGGATTCGGTAGTGAGTAGTTTCGCAGATGACACAAGAATAAGTAGAGAAATTACTTGTGATGAAGATAGGAACGCTCTACAAAGAGACCTTAACAAAGTATATGATTGGGCAGAGGTAAATAGGATGGTATTTAACTCTGATAAATTTGAATCAATAAATTATGGAGACAGAGAAAGAAAGCTATATGCATATAAGGGACCTAATAATGAGACCATCACAAATAAGGAAGCAGTTAAAGACCTTGGTGTGATGATGAATAGGAACATGTTATGTCAATGATCAAATAGCAACTCTGTTGGCAAAATGTAAAGCAAAAATGGGAATGTTGTTACGGCACTTCAAAACAAGAAAAGCTGAACACATGATTATGCTTTATAAAACATATGTTTCGTAGTCCACTTGAATATTGCAATATGATATGGTACCCACACTATCAAAAGGATATTGCACAAATAGAGAGTGTACAAAGGTCCTTTACAGCTAGAATAGAAGAAGTTAAGGACCTAGACTACTGGGAAAGACTACAATTCTTAAATTATATAGTCTGAAAGAGAAGAGAACGCCTACATAATTCAGGCATGGAACAGATAGAAGGAATAGCAGAAAATATCATGGAACTAAAAATATCAGAAAGAGCAAGCAGAGGTAGATTAATAGTGCCCAAAACTATACCAGGAAAAATAAGGAAAGCACACAGGACATTAATCCACTACGCACCAGCATCGATAATGCAGCGTCTATTCAATGCGTTGCCAGCTTCATCTGAGGAATATATCAGGAGTGAGCGTAGATGTGTTTAAGAATAAGCTCGACAAATATCTAAACTGCATCCCAGACCATCCAAGATTGGAAGATGCAAAATATACCGGAAGATGTACTAGCAACTCTCTGGTAGACATTAGAGGTGCCTCACACTGAGGGACCTGGGGCAACCCGAACAAGATGTAAGGTAAGATGTAAGGTCTGTAAGGTAAGGTCTCTCTCAATCTCTCTCTCTTCTCTCTCTCTCTTCTCTCTCTCTCTCTCTCTCTCTTTCATTCTATATGTATTTACAAGAGAGAGTGTTTAACCCAATCATTCTTCTTGTAAATGTTGTTGTATTCAGAAAATCTACAGTAACTATAATATTAGGATAATAACTAAAAACACGCAGGTATTAAAAGATAAACAAGAAAAATATTTTCAAGTGGCGCTTTTCGTTAGCCATACTCTCTATCCACGAGCATATCTAGTACTTCGTCCACTCATCGGGGTCGCAACAGGCCCACCTTACCCCTAGGCCCCAACCCATTTCAGTTGTAGCAAAACCAGGCTGAGGACATCGGTACAGCAAAAGTAAGAAGCTTGTCAGTTTGAATTACATTTTAGAATTCCAAAACCTGTAAGACGGCTTAACAACAAGAACTCAATCCCCGACACCACTCCCCCCGACCCCCCGAAAAAATATATATGCATATATTAGTTTAGTCAAGATTAGAGGGTGTTAATGGCATATCAAAAAGAAACTGGCATACTTAGCAACAGGGTGGTATTTCTAGATGACATGTCACTTTAAATTAGCTAATATGGGAGAGAGAGAGAGAGAGAGAGAGAGAAAGGAGCTAAGGTGTCAGACACTTTCAACACGTTCACTGAGTTTTTGAGTATGTTCAATGAAGTGCTGCTGCGCTTCTCTTTATAGCTTCCTATTATATTATTGGTAGGAAACGCACTGCAACCGATAGTATAAACTTGGCTTACGTGATAAGGTTAAAATATCCTGTTATGATGTTCCTGATTCTCTCCAATACCAATATAACTCTAAATTTTGATAAATTTTAAGTATTGCGTAATGAATATGACCGATATATAATAACAGACACGGTGGAAAGATAACGTCTTAGACGAAAGTTAAATGGAATCTTAATAAACAAACTTATATTAAAAGTGAGACAGTAATCTTAGTTACAGTGATATAACCTGCTCAGATTTCTTTTTTTTTTTTTTTTACTCCGTGTGTGTGTGTGTGTTTTTTCTCTTACCTTACCTAATGACTCCTCCCACTGAAAGAATTCCAGAGCTTATTGGTGGAACTCTTGCTAAGAGAGGAAGAGTCCTCCCCCTCAGTAAACACTGTTACCATATAATTTTTCGAAGTCCCTCAAGAAGGTGTACCAGGGAAACCTGTGTCCAACTGTACTTACCCAACTCCAGATACTCCAGGCTATCCTGTGCTGTCCGCCAGTCAAGGTCATGGAGATACCAACAACAACATAGACCACAACCAAGAAAAACAACCCACAACACAACACCCAAGGACCACAACTCCACAACAACAACTCAACAACACAACACCCAAGGACCACAACACAGCAAACCAACAAGGAACACAACCACAACTCAACAACAACCAAAGAACACAACCACAACAAAAGACCAAAGCACAAACAATTACCAACACAAAAAAGCAACACACACACCCACAAACAACACCAACAACAACCCACATATAATCCAACAGGAACTCACATACAACTCAACAAAAACCTCACAGCACAACAACTCCTAAATGCAACCAATATCAAACCCAACACGAATCGCAACAAAACCAATAACACACTACTTAAATAACTTAACCAATCCCTCAACACTTTCCACAGACTGCTGCCAACACTACTGATTATCACAACTTCTGACTAAGACTGACTAAAAAGATTCACTCAAAACACAGAACTCTGATCTCCAACAGCACCAGCAGACAACTCAGAACTCACCAACAGCCAATTCAATCGTTAACCATCCAACCATCAATTACCCTCTCTCTCTCTCTCTCTCTCTCTTATCCTGGTAAACATAGAAAAGTCAAATCTGGTTCCCAGCCAGAAAGCTCTTTATCTAGGTATTATAGATACAGCAGCATCGAGGAGGGTTTTTCCATTGGACCAGAAGTTAGAGAAGTTTCGGTTAGTGGGGCGCAAGTTCCTGTCACAACTAAAACCAAACAGCCAGTTCACCAGTGGCAGGTCCTTCTGGGGATTTCGTCTTCTCTGGAGAAGCTGGTCCCTAATGGTCATCTTCATCTTCGGTCTCTGCAATGGAGATTTTTGAAAGACTTCTGGTCTCCGGCGGGAGATTCGCCTCTGCATTAAGTCCCTCTGTCCATAGAGGTAATGCAAGACCTTTGTTGGTGGTTGGATGACCAGAATCTCTCTGTGTTCTCCCCCTCCAGACTTCCTCCTATTTTTAGATGCCTCCATCACTGGTTGGGGTGCTCATCTGGAAGATCTCCTATCATCAGGAATTTGGAGTGCGGGAGACAAGCTACATATCAACGTTTTGGAGTTGAAAACAGCTTTTCTGGGTCTGAGAGTGTTTTGGGAGAAGGTAGAGGGTAATTCGGTGGTTCTGATACCCGACAACACCACAGTGATCGCCTATGTTAATAAGCAGGGTGTCTGGTGTCTCATTAACTCCATTTATTGACAGTCAACTTACACCAATGGGTGAGTGACAACTCAGTGGAGCTCTCTGCCAGGTACATTCCAGGCAAGAGGAATGTGGTCGCCAACAGGCTGTTTCATGTTTGGGGGAGGTCAACAGGAAGCTGGAAGTTTACTGTTCAGTGGTCCCAGATTCTCTTGCTCTGGCAGAGGACGCCTTCCAACACCCTTATGACAACGTTGAAGTGTACGCCTTCCCTCTGTTTTGTCTGATCCATCAAGTTCTGGACAGGGTGATGAATTCTCAAAATCTCAGGATGATATTGGTGGCTCCTCTGTGGCCTCAAGCAGAGTGGTTCCTGGACCTTCTGTCTCTTCTGTCGGAGGTTCCAAGAGAGATACCCCCTTGGCAGCAACTTCTTTGCCAGCCTCATGTCGAAAGGTTTCACCAATCAGTAGAATTCCTATCTCTTCACAGATGGAGACTATCAAGTATATCCTCTGAGCGAGAGGTTTTTCTCAGGGCAGTGGTACGTATGTCCAGTTACCTCAGGAAGTCCTCTGTAGCAGTTTACCAAGGGAAATAGGCAGTCTATTGTGATTGGTGTCGTCGACAGGGTTTCTCTCCTCTCAAAGCCTGTTCAGTGAATAGCAGATTTTTTTTATCTTCTTCAGGGATGAGAAAGGTCTTCTGTTTCTGCTATCAGGGGCTAGAGACCGGCATTAGGGGTTGGTGCTAGGTGCTACTTCTGAAAGGTGTAGACATCTCTTCATCATAGGAAATCTCCTTGTTGTTTAGGGGATTCGAACAGACCTGTTCTCCAAGGGAACTCAAGCATCCCACGTGGGATGTCTCTCTTGTCCTGAGAAGTCTCACTCAAGCTCCATTTGAGCCCCTACGTAGATCATCAGACAGAGATCTGGCATTAAAGACTGTTTTCTTGTTGGCCTTGGCTTCTTCAAAAAGTGTTGGGAGCTTCATAGCCTGGGTTATGATGTGAAGCACACTAGGGGTTGGGGTCTGTGGCTTTCGAGTTTGTCCTGGAATTCGTGGCTAAAACTCAGAATCCCTCTGTGCACGATGACAGATTTGCCTCTTTTTCCATTCCCTTACTGAATGACTTTGTAGACAACAACCTGCAAGAGTTCTTGCTTTGCCCGGTCAGAGCTTTAGGATGCTATCTTAAAAGGACTTGTCATCTAAGAACTAGGTGTTGAAGAATGTTTAGCACTGGTCGGTCCAGAAAAGAAGTTTCCAAGAACACTATTTCATTCTGGATATGAGAGGCGATTAAGCAGGCTTACTCCTCTCTTGATGGTTCTGTCACTGAGTCTGTGTAGGCTAGAGCATATGACATCAGAGGTATAGGTTCCTCTGTGGCATTTAAGAAAAACTTTTCTGTTCATACAATTTTGAATGCTGGTTACGTCAATCCACGTTCTCTTCCTTTTACCTGAAGGACATTGTCCACAGGTCTTTGGACATGTTTTCCTTGGTTCTGTGGTGGCTGCCCAACAAGTTATGTAATGCATCCAGTGCCCCTAACAGGGCGGTTTGTATCTTACCTAAGATGATTGTGTGGAAGAGAGAATGAGTGAGCGTGCTGGTTTCTTTCTTTCTCTTTGTTCCTTTTTTTCCTCCTATGGGTGGGTTGAAGAATAGACACGTCATATGCTGGTACTGGTCTGATACAGGTAAGGTAGTCATACTGATAGTTGTTTTGCTTTGTGTTTTTGAAATAATCAAACCTACTATTCAGTAGCAAATACTACTCCTCTCTCTCTAACAAGGGGGAGTGAGGAGTAGTAACAAACCCTTGCAGTTAACATGGTTTGTTATATGAACAGTCAGAATTTTCTTTAGTTCCCTGAATGCAATGAATCTGCTCATATATCGTTGTATTTCAACCCAGACGGCTGAGTTGTTAGATATCAGATTGTCTTCTCATGGGCATTAAACCACCTTCTTTAGAACTTGTTCTTCTAGGAAGGATGGTCAGGTGGGTTAACTCCCAACCAGTTTAGGAGACTTGTACCTCCCTCCAAGTATAAGTCTATCCTATTTGTTAAGAACCGAAGTTTGTTCCGCACATGAACAAATGAAAAATTTTTAATCAATTTTTATTTTTCATAGCTAACAAACCTGAGGTCTTAACATTTTACTGCCCACCTCTAGCTGCCCTTCTCTCTTTTTTATAGTTCCTGGAATGCGTCATGGAGTGCGATGCGCGGGCTCTGACCAACTCTCACCTTGTACATGCAGGAGTTGACAGATCTCACAGATTCCTTGCTATACAATCTTTGATTGTTTTAACCGGTTACCAGCTGGCACTTGGAGGTTATCCTATTGTTAAAACTTTAGGTTTGTTAGCTATGAAAATACAAACTGTTTAAAAATTTGTCATGTTGAAAACACACTACTGAACCTGCTTCCATCCCAAGTAATGGACTGCGATATACCGAAGCTAATGAGTGGTTCTGGAAGTAACCACAAATAAACAGTCCACTGCCTTTTTGAACAAAAAAGAAATTAATGGCATAAAAGTAACAATGAAAAGCCATGAAATGTTAAATTATGTACAAGGTAGGGTCATCTTACCTAACATTGAGGGTGAAGATCTACCTCCAAGACGCTTGCTACTTGACTCCCTTAAACTAAGGTATAATAATGTCCATGACCTAGAAGTTTATTCAGTCCAAGCAGGAGGGATAAGAATAAACAAATTAAAATTGTAAAAATAAAATTTACTGGCCAAAGTCTTCCACTTAAAATTTAAATTCTTTGGCAAAGTAGAGAAGTACGCCCATTTATACCAAAACCACTTCAATGCATACAATGCTGAAAATTTGGCCACATGTACAAAAAGTATCATAATAAGACAATATGTACAGTTTGCTCATCTGAGGAGCATACTGCGAATTGGAACTGTAGTTCCTCCAAAGAGTGTGCCAATTGTGGGTTGGCTCATCATGCTAGATCTAGAGTGCTCCTTTTATCAATACAATACGGAGCTTAAACTACTTATGACTAGAACAGGAATGACAGCTAAAGAAACTAGACTGGAGTTAAAAGTAAGAGGCGTCCTTGATCCATCGAAAAACCCCTCTGTTCGAACTGTAGTTAAAAACCTAAAAGCGAACCAACATAATATCAAGCAGCAGGATAATACAGATATGCAATATATCTGTCGTGAATAAAAACCACGATCTAAACACAGGTAAGGCCTCGATGTTGTAGAGGCAGATAAACCTGTCTGAAGGGCTAATGTACCTACCTTGCACGGGGCAACAGGAGTAATAGTCAATGAGTTTTGACAATTTTATTCAAAAATAACTTAATGAATTAAAAATATGACAAAACAACACATGAATAACAGGGTTGTATTACCCCAAAACTAATACACACAGTGTGGTCACGCAACTACTTAAAAGTATGAAAAATCACTCAAAATGTAGTGAGAATTTGGCAAATCAACATGGGATATATTCCCAAAAGTTCACTAACCAATGATCATCACGATTCCAGAACACTAGTCCAACGATGGTTAAAATAAAGAATGATTACTTACTTCTAGATCTCATGGTCACATGGCATTGCCCACCACACTTTCCCTCACAGTCATATTCACCACTGCTGCTATTAACATTGAAGATTCTGATAGCTTAGCTATGGGAACTCCAACGGAAGAAGAGGGGTCAAATAACTCCAGCTCCCAAAATGACAAAAGAAAAAAATCCTGGAAGAACTCTGCCTAAAGGGAAAAAATCAAATGTTTGAGAAGAGCAGTCAATTCAAATAAACCATACCTGCATCAAGTGAGGAGTTCAAAAGAAATTGAATTGTGCTGACTTCACCACAAGTGGAGGTTCATCAATCAACAACTGGCTTGTAATGGACCAGTTAACTACTCTCTAACAATCCCAACTGGTGACACTGATTACAGTATTTCCTTGTGTGGCACTAATGAAAATCAGACTATTGAAGTGAAACAAAATTTGTCTAATACACACCAATCTTCCTGTAAACCTAAATCTTTTAACAGTAAATCAAGTAGTTCCTTAAACCAACATTTCTTACCGCAGAGGACAAAAAACAATCGAAATACAAAATCAGAAGTTTCCAATGCAGGAAAATCAGTCTTTAATAAAGGGGGTAACACTCCAGTCAGAAAGACTGAACCATTAATTGCCAACAACGAGCATGTTCAGTCATATGGTTGTAATGAGTGCTTTATAAATGCTTGCAACCAATTACCAACCAAAACAGAAGACTCAACCTGGAATTACATAGATAATTTTGTTCGATTATGAAAATGTCCTTTAGCCCACCATCATGAGGATGGAATATGTTCTAAATCTTTGAAATACAAGAAGGAAGTCATTAAATAATAAATAGACAAATTCACTGGTTTACAGAGAAATTGAAGCAAGCATAAAAAGTTCTTAAAGCCTAATTTTGGGTGCTGATTTCATATTCGAAGCCAGTTTTCACTCATCACCTATAGCTTTTGAGATATAGATGTACATAAATGTGTACATGCATTCGTGGCTACCAGATGTATCCTGTACAGGATATTGTGTTTTTTTTTAATTAGAAATCTTAGGAATTTTGGTCTTTTAAGAAAATTTACATGCCCTATTTTTACTAAAAGCATCTGGCAACCCTGACATGCAGCGTGGCTGGGTATACCAGTAGCCTACTGGTGTGAGTGCAGACGGTTAGTGCTGCTTGACGTTCATTGGACTCTTATTGGGTAAGCAAGTGGGCTTCACAAAGCACTGTTGCTTTCTCTGTCTCTGGGACAGTCAGCCTGTATCCAAGCACTACAAGCATAAGGACTTGGGGTCTAGGAGCACTTTCATGCCTGGTGAACACAATGTCAAAGAAAATCTTGTGGTGGACATGAACAAGGTGATTCTTCCTCCTTTTTATATCAAGCTTGGTTTAATGAAGAATTTCGTGAAGGCCATGCCTTCCAACACTTGTGCACCCTGTTCCCAGCTCTGAGTTCTGCTAAACTCAAGGAGGGCATCTTCATTGGACCTCAGATTCAAGAGGTGCTGAAGGATATGGACTTTGAGGAGCTTCTTACCTTAAAGGAACTGAGAGCATGGGAAGCATTTAAGTCAGTCTGCAATGGCTTCTTTGGTAACACACGAGTACCAGATTACCAAGAGTGTATCGAGAAGTTGTTGCAGTCTTATGAGGATATGGGATGCTGAATGTCAATCAAACTTCACATTTTCCACTCCCACCTCACCTTCTTCCCAGTGAGTGATGAGCATGGAGAAAAGTTCCACCAAGATGTTACTAAGGTGGAGAGCAACTACCAAGGCAAGTGGAAACCCAGTATGATGGGGAACTTGTGCTGGATGCTCTTGCGTGACAACCCAGAGGCAAAGTACACAAGATCATAAAAAAGCTCACTTCTAACTGTCTGCTGTACTATGATTTGTGTGTATTGCATTATCCGAATAAATTTAGTTCCATCTATGTTCTGTATCTATGTTGTTTTTTTTCTGCAATATGCTTTTGTAACAGATGTAATAAACAGGAGATATGTGAAAGCAAAAACACTAGAGGTGATAGAGCAAAGCTGTTCAGGAATTTGAATTCACCACATCAAAAACCTATTCACATCCTTGCCTTAGAGCAAAAAACAATTTTTATATTTTGAATTCATATGCAGTATAATTAAAAGGGGATTTGCAAAAGCAAAAAAACTAGAGGTGATAGACCAATATTGTACAGAAATTTGAATTCACAACATCTAAATTAGTAAAAAACACATTCACATCCTTGACTCACAGCAAAAATAATTTTTGTAAACCAGTGAATCAATAATGAAACAGTCAACTATAGAGTTTAATTTTCAACAAATAAATACTACAATTAAAAACATCAAAGCCACTCAAATATGTATAAACCAAGAGAAAAAATAAAATCTACAGTTAACCTGCAGAATATAAAACCCATACCACCCAATAGTGGATCATAAAATCATCTAATCGAATGTAAATGGTCTTTCCCTTACATATCAACAACTAAATCACATCGCCCCACTCGTAATCTCATCCAATCGCTCTTTCACTTTCTTTACCACTCCTGGGCCCATCACAAGACCCTTGGCTTCCCTCGCCAACTGCAACTACTCCTTCAGCTTCTCTACCTCCTTCAACCCTTCCATCCTCACTTTCTCCACCAATCACACAACTCACTACCCCAATCGCCCTGCAGCTGCCGCACCAACAGTCCCTGTTCGGGCAACAAAAAATAATGTGGCGGGATCACAAGCTTTAAAACTGCCGCGTAAATCCCCCCCACATAAACCTAATCACTCCAACTGCCAAACCCACCCTGAGCCACACTTTCCTCTTTACACTACAGAATTCATGCAGGACAATTGACCTATACCAACAGAGAAAAATAAAACAAACCCAAAAAAACAATTCTCTCTCAAAACACGTGTACTATGGCGCACTAAAGTTCGTTCCCTCCGCTGATCCAGAGCGACACGAATCCGCGACTATGAAACCCCGAAACAGTTGAACAAGTAACTAATTAAGCACCCAACAGATGTTGCACCGTCAGGCCAAGGAAGGAGGATTGGGAAGCAGGTATTTTTTTTTTGAACAAAGAGTAAGTCTCCATAATCTAATATCGTTAATTAAGGTGATGAGCGTGAAGTTTTTGTTGTTGACGATACTGGGTTTGAGCGTAAAATGTGCAATTAAGGAAAAATGTGAAATAAATAAGATAAAAGCTCTTAGGAAGTCAGTAATCATGTTTTTTTTTTAATGTTTCCTATAGATTATTGTATCTTAACAACAATCTGCAAGACACCCCTTATAAAAGAACTAACATCTATAGCAGCAAATTAGCAAAATTTTCAGTTCACTTACGACTTACGTTATTTTGAGGTAGCAAACACAAACTGATATATATATATATATATATATATATATATAATATATATGTTATATAATATATATATATATATATGTGTGTGTGTGTGTGTGTGTGTGTGTGTGTGTGTGTGTGTGTGTCTGTGTGTGTGTATGTGAGCTAAAAGGCCCATGAAATACTATTTTAAAGTTGCAACCACATATTTCGAGTACATCCTTCTGTGCTCCTGATCACTAGTAAAATATGGACATAGATTAAACTATTCCCTGGTGATTTTGGCCTCATTAACTCCTGTCTCGCAACTCGTCCTCTTAGTATTGACAAAACGATAAAACTAATCAACCTCTGTGTAACTAACAAGATGTTCTCTTTCAATGGTAATTTTTATAAACATAGGTTGTAGCATGGGCAGTCCCCTATTCCCCCTTCTAGCAAAACTACACATGGAATATTTCGAAACAGAAATTTTGTCCTCTATCAAACCCCGCAACATGGTCTGGCTTAGATACGTAGATGATATTTTTTTACTTACCGGGGATGATAGCTGGGGAGATTTCAATTCATTTTTCAATCAACTAAATTCGCTAGTTCCAACTATAAAATTTAAACATAATGGGAAAGGACGGTGGGAAATAGCCGTTCCTGACGTACTAAATTTATAAGAGAGCAGAATAGATATGCATTCACTGAACACAGGAAACCAACCTTTCATTGTTTCATATATTCATTTCCTAAGTTACCACGATGTATCCGTAAATACCATGGTTGGGTGCAAACCTATTCCTCAAGGGGCTTAGAATGATTTCAAATGGGTACGTAGATAAAGAATTCAACACGATCCGCCAACACCTAATGCAACTGCTTTACCTACCATACATTATTGAGAAGGCGATAAATAAAGCGAATACAATATCTATAGAGGTCCCACTCCCAATACAAATAGACTTTATCAATAAATTGAAAATTCCATAAGATGGAAGCATTCAAAAAGCCACAGAACACTTCAGGTCTAATAATCCTTTTATTTTCCATTATCCCAAATCCATCGGGAGTTCGCTCATTAACGTATACCTAAAATAAAAGAGAAGAAGAAGCCGGGTTTACAGACACGTGTACCAATTGTAATGAGATTTACGTTGGGGAAACCGGTAGATCCATCTCGCAAAGTTTAGCAGAACACAAAAGATCAGTGCGACATGCAACAGAGAACTCGGGGATTTTCCTACATATTAGGGACAAAGGCCATACTATGAACTGGAGTGGGCGGAGCTGATTTTCAAAAGCAGCTGTCCGTACAAAAGGAAAATGCTGGAATCTGCTATCATCAATCAAACCAACAATATGAACCTGTCAGGAGGACACTGGAAATCGGATGACATCGACAAACTAAACCTTAGGCCGCTCCTATAGCAGGTGTCCAAGAACATCCGACCACTGGACGAGTCGCCAGACGTGAGTTAATGAGGCCAGAAATCACCATGGAATAGTTTAATTTCCACCCTTCCTGGGTCACCAACAGAGATTTACTGCCACACTTCATATGTTTTTTTGTATATTATACTCCTGTAAGACATCCTATGTCCATATTTTACCAGTGATCAGGAGCACAGAAGGAAGTGCTCGAAATATATGGTTACAACGTTAAAATAGTGTTTTACGGGCCGTTTATCTTCATATTATACTGTTGTATTACTGTAAAAGGACATTCATATATATATATTATATATATATTATAATATATTATATTATATATACGCATATGAATATATAGATATATATATTATTTGTTGGAGTTTCTCAGGAGTCTTTAAATGAGATGCAGTTGCAGTGCAAGTTCTTCTTCCCTTCATTCACACTAGAATGATACAGTCACAGATACAAGTTCAACAATGAAGACTACAATCAATTTGAAGTTCTGTTAACAGCAACTGCTCTGGCTTTGGGTAGCTGACCAACTTTCGTCAGAGCTGTGCGGCAGCCCTTTCTTTTTCCAACTGGTGCTCTCCTTCGCTGCTGGGCTTCTAAAAGATTCTACAAAAGAGAATGTCCCACCTACAATAGGCGGGATATGCTTTTTGGACCTCCTGTTGGTCCATTCCATATTGGTTGTCGATATTATCTAACGCCGTCCTTTAGGTGTGATGGATTGACTTAATTCCTCCCCTTGTGGGTAGAACTTATGACGTCACCGTAACTGTCGAGTTTCCGGCAAGAGTGTATAGGTCGGGTCATAGGTGAAGATTTTTATGGAACCGCTTTGATTAAAACTTTGTGCGTGTTGCGGCTGCTGATGGGGACTCTTCCTGTGACTAATTCTCTCTCTCTCTCTCTCTCTCTCTCTCTCTCTCTCTCTCTCTCTCTCTCTCTCTCTCTCTCTCTCTCTCACTCTCACTGTCTTGTTTCTCCCTCTCTTTTATATTAACGCTGTTCCTAACTGACATTCTCTTAGCTATCATTACACATATGGCAGTCCCCGTTACGACGGGTTCAGCTTACGGCATTCTGAGGTTAAGGTGCTTTTCAATTATATCCATCAGAAATTATTTCCAAGGTTATGACGCCTACAAACGCTGATCTAGTAGAAGAAAAATGATGCCAAAAATACAAAATAATCAATATTTGAAGGTTTTTTTGATGAAAAATGCAATAACAATGCAGTTTACATAGTTTTTAACGTACCCAAAGCATTAAAAGTAAGGTTTTCTTAGGATTTTTTATGATGTTCTGGCTTATGACAATTTTCGGCTTACGACGCGTCTCAAGAACGGAACCCCCGTCATAACCCAGGGACTGCCTGTAATACAGATTAGTGTGAAAATAGTAGGATAAAGCGTCTTCTAAGTTAGTTTATCAAGTGTAATACTATAAATCAGAACCAACGAATGGCATGTAAGTTCCAACTGCGGGAAGAGGTGGCGTAATTTGGCGTGTTTAGCAGATTCGCAATACGATGAGGTAGCAGGAAGGGAACTGGCATTTCTCATCTATGAATCAGCAACAGTCCCTAACCAAAAGATACAAACAAGCATTCATAGATATATTAGAAGGATATAATCCTTCAAACTGGAACAAATCTAATGAAAACATCTTGAAAATAATTGAAGAAGTTCCAAATAAAATCCAAGTGGTCAAGAGACTCATAAAGAAAATATACATAAACCAACATATTCCGACAAAGAAAATGAATAAGATGAATCTTGTGAATATCCTAATTGATGCATTAGGAAAAAAAAGAATGCCAAAAGCATGCAAACTGTGTAAGGTTTGGTATAGCATAGTCAATCCACAAAACCTAATCAGAAAATGTGCTGCATGCAACATTCCGACCCATCCACATGTGCTGAGGTAATACAAGATTTGAGAAAAGATACAAGAATTTTTTGTTCAACATGTCTATCATGGATAGACAATGTTATTAAATCAAGATTGAATGTACAAATAGTTGAGGATGAAGTAAGAAGGAGGAAGAGGAAGAAGAAGAAAAAGAAAGAAGGTGAAAACGGAAAAACGGAGAAGAGAAGTAAACAAAAATGAAATGACAGAAAAAAATAGGAAAAACAAGAACAAGATAAAAAGTATGGATGCAGAGATACTCATTGATACTACATATGATGGCAATAAAGCAGCATACCCTACGAGAAATAAATTACGATATGACACAGAAAAGCAAATCCCGAAGAGGCTCTAACCCAGATCTATACAATGACGGGAAAGAGGAAAAATAGACAAGAAAGACAAAATCTGCAACCTTTTGAAAAGAGGGAATTGCAGATTTGGAGAAAGATGTTACTACAAACATCCTAAGATATGTCAAAACTATGAAATATATGGTAAATGTGCATACTTAGATGGATATGGGGATGATTGCAGAGATCTGCATCAAAAATATGTAAAAACCTAAAAGAAGGAAAAGGATGTTAAGTTCGACAAAAAATGCAAATATATGCACCCTGTAGCCATGAATCATAATCAAATAAATAACCAACCAAGTAATAAAAATCCAAAATAAGAAAGAAACAAATAAAGAGAGAAATCAAGAATATCAGGTAAAAGAGAAAAGCAAACCACCAATGAGATATGCAGAGGTGTCAGCAAAAATTTCAAAGCATCAGCTCCGAAATTATACCCAAGAGATAATAACTGTATTTATTATGCAAGAGGATATTGCAGAAACGGAGAGTTAAAATTGCAGATTCAGACACAAAATGAATAATTATGATGAAGGAAGATCAAATATTATGGAAAAGTTGGATTTTTTAATGTCAGAATTTCTGGAAATGAAAAAAAGAACAACATACCAGAACAGGAAAGAGACATGGGAAAAATCCTTATTACTACCAGTATTAATGAAGGACACGCAAACCATCATAGTGATGAATGCGCAGGGTTTAGTTACGAGTAACTCAAAAAGAAAAATAGAGTACTTAGAAGAACTAACCCAAAATGAAAGAAAATAGATATAATGAATATAAGTGAAACCTGGTATTCCCAAGAGACTGGGAATGATGATCAAATAAAAAGGGTTCCAAACTTATAGATCAGATAGAAAAAATAGGGAATCAAGGCGGGTAACCGCAAATTATGGGAAAGACAAAAAACAAGAAAAAAATAGAGAAATAATAGTAACTCAGAAGGAATAATGCGGTAGAATTTGAATCTAGAAAAACTGATGACCATTAGTAATATATAGACTCCTAATACTAAAGAGTTTGACTTAATAATTGAAAAATTGATGATATATGTAGAAATCACAAGGACTGGACTATTCTCCTATCTGGTGACTTCAACTTTCCTTTCGTAGAATGGAAAGAACGAATAGGAGATTGTGTACTTATACACTCTAAAAAATAAAAAAGGAGTAATAGTAGTGCAGAAGATAAGAGGCAATTTGAAAGCTATTAGATATGCTACTAGAATACAACATTCAACAAATAAATCACCTGCCAACAAGAAAGGAAAATATACTTTAGACCTAGTATTTGTGAACGAGATGAATTATGTTAAAGAAATAATAGTTTTATAATTTGCGAATATTTCAGGACCATAATGTCATAGAATTAACAGTTCATGTCCAAAGCAAGTGAAAATAGAGATAAGCAAGAAATAAAAGGAAAAAGTGGGTAAGGATATGGAAAATACAACTTCTACAGTAAAAATATAAAATGGTCAGAAATTAATGAAGAATTAAACAAAGATTGGGATAACATTTTCGTAAGTGATGACATAAGGGTAAATACGGAGATATTATATATATTGGAGAAAATAGTGAAAAAATATATACCGAAGAAGAAAAGTAAACATCATTCATGCATACCAAGAGACAGAAGGATCTTGTTCCAGAAAATCAGAAAAGTGGAAAAAAGGTCTTGCAAAAGAAAAAAATGCATGGAAGTTATAGAAACTAAAAAGTAAGATAGAAAATGCAGAACAAAAAGATTATACAATCAAAAGAAAATGAAAAACGGGACTTGGAAGAAAAAACCCTATAAAATATCAGCAAAAACCCCAAACATATTATACGCATATGCGAAGAAGATGAATAAAAGAAGAATAGAAATAGGCCCTCTGAGAATTGAAGGGGAGATACGAATGAAAAAAGGAAATTTGCAACATCTGGCACGACGATAGAGAGAATTCACCCCTAGAATAGATAATGAAGATAATGATATAGAAGTAAGGGATGAAAATAGTGAATATTTAGCTGACATAGATATTAATGAAGCTGAATATTGTGCAGGCTATTAATGAAATTATTAAAAATGGAGCTGCTGCAGGGCCTGATGGAATTCCTGCTATTTTGTTAAAGAAAGTAGTTCATTCTATCGCAAAGCCACTTGCAATATTATTAAGACAAAGTGTAGATACAGGCAAGATTTATGATGGAGCTACAAATTAGCATATATTAGCCCCTACTTTCAAAATGTGATCAAGACCTAGAGGCAAGTAATTCTAGGCCTTGTGAGTCTAACATCACATATTATGAAAGTGTATGAAAGGGTAATGAAGAAAATATTATGAAACATTTAATAAAAAATAATTTGTTTAATAAAGGACAACATGGTTTCGTACCCGGAAAAAGTACACAAACCCAAACTGTTAGTCCACCCGTGAGAACATATTCAAAAAATATGAAAAGCGGAAATGAAACAGATGTGTTTTATTTAGACTTTGCAAAAGCTTTTGATAAAGTTACCATAATATATTTCGCGAAGAAAATTAGAAAACACCAATATCGTGGATAAAGTAGAAGATGGTTAAAAGAATTTTTACACAAACAGAAAAACAGATAGTTATTGCAAACGACGAGAAATCGGATGAAGTCAAGGTAATATCCGGTGTGCCGCAAGGTACGGTGTTAGCTGCAATACTGTTTGTTAGTTATTATGATTGAAGACATAGACAATAATGTGAAGGATTCGGTAGTGGAGTAGTTTCGCAGATGACACAAGAATAAGTAGAGAAATTACTTGTGATGAAGATAGGAACGCTCTACAAAGAGACCTTAACAAGTATATGATTGGGCAGAGGTAAATAGGATGGTATTTAACTCTGATAAATTTGAATCAATAAATATGGAGACAGAGAAAGAAGCTATATGCATATAAGGGACCTAATAATGAGCCATCACAAATAAGGAGAGCAGTTAAAGACCTTGGTGTGATGATGAATAGGAAACATGTTATGCAATGATCAAATAGCAACTCTGTTGGCAAAATGTAAAGCACAAAAATGGGAATGTTGTTACGGCACTTCAAAACAAGAAAAGCTGAACACATGATTATGCTTTATAAAACATATGTTCGTAGTCCCACTTTGAAATATTGCAATATGATATGGTACCCACACTATCAAAAGGATATTGCACAAATAGAGAGTGTACAAAGGTCCTTTACAGCTAGAATAGAAGCTTAAGGACCTAGACTACTGGGAAAGACTACAATTCTTAAAATTATATCTAGAAAGGAGAAGAGCACGCTACATGATATTCAGGCATGGAAACAGATAGAAGGAATAGCAGAAAATATCATGGAACTAAAAATATCAGAAAGAGCAAGCAGAGGTAGATTAATAGTGCCCAAAACTATACCAGGAAAATAAGGAAAGCACACAGGACATTAATCCACTACGCACCAGCATCGATAATGCAGCGTCTATCAATGCGTTGCCAGTCATCTGAGGAATATATCAGGAGTGAGAGATAGATGTGTTTAAGAATAAGCTCGACAAATATCTAAACTGCATCCCAGACCATCCAAGATTGGAAAGATGCAAAATATACCGGAAGATGTACTAGCAACTCTGGTGGTAGACATAGAGGTGCTCACATGAGGGACCTGGGGTTTTTTTTGGGCAAACCCGAACAAGATGTAAGTGTAAGTTTTAAGTTAAGTTGCAGGATTGGGCCAATACCCATAGAGAAGGCAAGCGATTTGGGTGATAACACCCGATGCCTGTTTTTGGAAACTTACAAATTATGGGGGTAGTCTGTCGTTTGGAACGAGGGGTTTTCGCGCTCGGCCACCAATCTGGTGGTCCGAAGTTCGATTATTGGCTTGGCCATCGCGGAATCGGAGGAATTTATTTCTGGTGCTAGAAATTCATTTTTCGATATAATGTGGTTCTGACCCCACAGTAAGCTGCAAGTCCCGTTGCTAGCTGCCCAATTGGTTCCAACAACAAAAAAATAACTAAAAACATTTCGGGCCAGCCCTAGGAAATCTGCTTATCAGTTCAGTGGTCTGGTAAAACTAAGATATATCTTCAAGTTTTTACAAATTATGGTTGCTTTATGTAGCTAATTTTTAAAAATAAATACGACGTAAAATAGATGCGATACTTTCACCATGTAACAAATTCATATTCAATAAAAGCTAGAAAGAAAGAAGCACAGCAAAAATATCAATAATAGCACAGAGATAAAGACAAAAAAGTTTATAAGAGAGAGAGAGAGAGAGAGAGAGAGAGAGAGAGAGAGAGAGAGAGAGAGAGAGAGAGAGAGAGTATTGTTTGACAGTTTTTTGGCGGTGTGAGGTTCTAGCAACGAAAATGCGCTGTGAATTGAATAGTCTTTTACCTGTCCAATTGTTATTATTCTTAATGTAGAATGAAATGGTCATGGAAACTACTAATCCACAAACAATATTATGGTGTGGACAATTTTTTTCAAACTACGGAATAGCATATACAAAGGTTTAAGGATAACGCTGCCCATACCTGTGGTGAGAGGTAAACCTTTGATAGAAAGTGACTTGGGACACGCACAAAATTTGAGTGACTTGTTCCCCACCTTACCATCTACAGCTACTGACTTAAGCCACTTGATACCCTGAAAATGTTGTAGAACAGAGCCTGACATCGACATCAGGAAACGTAACGTCATATTTACAGAATTCTTTACCATTATTCACTTCTTTCAATTGTGATCATAGCATACTAGTATTATTTGTATGGATGTTGTTCAGTGTTACCACAGGTTGATCTTTGGCTGGCTAGCATATATAAACCTTAAAACAGCTATAAGACCTTCTTTTCCTTTGCATGAGAAGGTTGCACAGGCTGGAATATTGAAAAACCGATCCAAAAAGTAAGAAGAAATAGACCCTGATAAAAGATTAGTTGAGCTAAAACTGCAGCCTAAGATCGGTCATAATAATACGCAAACCTAACTCACCAATGCCAAGGTAGCAGATATTGGTTCCAAACCCTCCCCAACACAAGAACTAGTCAGGGAAGGGAGGGACCACTGCAGTAGAGTTGACTTTCGTAAAGAGAGAAGTTAAATTCCTACAATAGCATATTCGCTGGCAATAGCTTTTGAAATATGCCAATCAAAATTGTCAGCGATAATTAATTCGTTTACACATTATAGCATTAGCTATAACTCCATCGGCACTGCAAAACTACTTTGCTCTTTGAAACAGAATCTGAGTTGAGTTATTTTCTATTACAATGCATCGTGAAAACAATGAAGAAGATATCATTAAGAAAGATATTTTACGATTGCCCTGGTGATAAAAACGAAAACTAATAAGATGAGGCTTGTTCACCATGGTATTAAACCAGAAAAGAACTTGAAAGTCTCTCTCTCTTTCATAATTTTTTTATCTCTGTCCTATTATTAATATTTTTTTTATCTGCTTCTGTCTTTCTATCTTTCTACTAAATACGAACTTGTTACATTGGTGAAAATATCTTAATATTTCATATTGTGTTAGTATTTCAAGAAAATCACATACGGTATAGCAGTAATTCGCAAGTGAACTGAAAATTTTGCTAATTTGCTGCTGTAGATATTGGGTTTGATTGTAAAATATGCAGCTAAAGAAATATGCGAAATATATGAGAATAAAAGTGCTTAGGAAGTCAGTATTCAGAATTAGTATTTCCAATAGATTATCGAATCCTATCAACAGACGCGACTGTCCACAAGATCGAGACAAAGCTTTCACCAACAGTGTTAACGGTGGTGTTCTGTAATCAGCAAGCCTCTCCATATCATATATATATATATATATATATATATATATATATATATATATATATATATATATTAATATATATATATATATACATGAGATGGCTTGCAGATTACAGAACACCTTACCGTTAACACTGTTGGTGAAAGTTTATGTATCGATCTTGTGAACAGTCTGTTGGGTGTTCAACTGCTTCGGGGTTTCATAGTCGCGGATTCGTGTTCGCTCTGGATCAGGAGGGAACGAACTATTGTGTGCCATGGTACCAAAACACTTCTTCCTCTCACAATACTTTAGAGCGGTGTATTATACACCCATCATCAACTAGCGAAGAGAAACACAGGATGATTATTTTTTTATAACAGGAATTAGATAGTTTGCTTGAGAACCTCACCTCGTTGCCTTAATTGACAGTAAGTCTCGGAATAACCTGCAGCGATGTGGACAGTCGCATCCACCGTGTAATCGCTGTAATGAGTGTCACATTGCTAAAGAGGATGGAGAGAATTAGGGGGAACTGTAGAATCCTTGACTGGAAGTGGTACCCCTACGTATAACTCATTAATGATATATTTTCTGTTTATCTCTATCTTATGCTGGCAATTTAGATGTATGGTAAAAGTAGTTACTTTTATAAGTGTAATAACAAACAACAAGGGCGCATTCACAACAAATGCGCCACGTCGAGTCGACCAATTGCGGACCTCACCAGCCCGCCCTGGGACGCCTAGCAAGAAAGAGAAAAAGAGTAACCTTAAAGTAGTTTACTTTTTATAAGTGTATAACAAACAACAAGGGTGCATTCACACAAAATGTGATGCATTAAGTGGACCAATTGCAGGCCTTCCCTGACCACCAAGGGACTCCTGATGGGTATTGCCCATTCGCCAGACACCAGGCGTGACTTGCTCACCCATCCCAGGACACCGCTTGTGCACGTTCCCACGGGATGGGCGGGTGGGTGAAGCCCTCCAGGTATCCCGGGACTGAAAGCCGAAGCCACCAGGTTGTCAAAGGACAGGCAGGTTAGGCCCGCCAGGTGTCCGGGACGGACGGGCGAGCCAGACAAGTTTCCTAGGACAGCATGCCTAGCCTGCCCTGTCCCAAGAAACTTCTGCCGGGGAATCGCCCACCCATTATCCAGGAAACACCTTGCGGGCCTCACCCACCCTGGAACCTGGATGCGAGATGGGCATCACCCACCCGGAACCTGGATGCGAGATGGGCATCACCCACCTGTCCCGGGACACCTTGCAGACCTTGCCCACCCGTCCCGAGAAACCTGGCGGGCCGCGTCTGCCCGACCCAGGACACCTGGCGGGCCATGCCAGCCTGTCAAGGGACACCTGGCGGGCCTTGCCCACCCGTCCCGGGACACCTGGCGGGCGTCGCCCGCCCGTCCCGGGACACCTGGCGAACCTTGCCCACCCGTCACAGGACACCTGGCGGGCTTCGCTTCCGCCCCCCGTCCCGGACACCTGGCGAACCTTGCCCACCCGTCACAGGACACCTGGCGGGCTTCGCCCGCCTGTCCCGGGACACCTAGCAGGCCTCGCCCTTCCAGCCGTCCCGGGACGCCTGGCGGGCCGCGCCCGCCCGCGCCGTCCGTCCCAGTTACGCCTGGAAGGCCGCGCTGCGTCCCGTCCCAGGACGCCTGGCGGGCCTCTGCCCGCCCGTCCCGGGACGCCTGGCAGGCCTCGCCCACCCGTCCCGAGAAACCTGGCGGGCCCGGCTGACCAGTCCCAAGACACCTGGGGGGCCTCACCTGCCCCTTCCCGGAACCCGTAGCGGGCCTCGCCCACCCGTCAAGGCCCGCCCACCCGTCCAGGGATGCCTGGCGAGCCTCGCCCACCCGTCCCGGGACGCCTGGCGGGCCTCGCCCGCCCGTCCCGGGACGCCTGGGCCTCGCCCGCCCCGTCCCGGGACACCAGGCGGGCTTTCCCCGCCCGTCCCGGGACGCATAGCGGGCCACGCCCCGCCGTCCCGTCCCGGGACGCCTGGCGGGCCTCTGCCCGCCCGTCCCGGGACGCCTTGAGGGCCTCTGCCCGCCCGTCCCGGGACGCCTGGCAGGCCTCTGCCCGCCATTCGGGGGAAGCCTGGCAGGCCTCTGCCCGCCCGTCCCGGGACACCTGGCGGGCCTCCCATGCCCCTTCCCGGAACCTGTAGCGGGCCTCGCCCACCCGTCAAGGCCTGCCGCCCGTCCCAGGACGCCTGGCGGGCCTCCTCGCCCAGCCGTTCAGGAGGAACGGGCGGGCGAGGCCGCCAGGTATCCTGGGACACCTGGCAGGCCTCGCCCACGCGTCCCGAGAAACCTGGTGGGCCCGCGGCTGACCAGTCCCAAGACACCTGGGGGACCTCAACCTGCCCCTTCCTGGGAAAAAACCCGTAGCAGGGGGGGTCCTCGCCCACCCGTCAAAGGGGGCCCGCCCACTCATACCGGGACACCAGGCCTTCCCGTCTCGGGACACCTGGCGGGCCTCGCCCGCCCGTCCCGGGACACCTGGCGGGCCCTGCAAACCCAAATCCCAAGACACCTGGGGGGCCATCCTCACCTGCCACTTCTTGGGACCTGTAGCGGGCCTGCCCACCCAGTCAAGGCCTGCACACCCATCCCAGGACGCCTGACGGGCCTCGCCCACCCACCCGTCCATGGGACGCCTAGCTCGGGTGGGCCCTCGCCCGCCTGTCCCGGGGAACGCTTGGCAGGGCCCTCGCTCCGCCCGTCCCACGGGACCGCCTTCTTGCAGGCCTCGCCTTCCGCCCGTCCCGGGGAATGCCCTGGCGGACCTTCCCCCTGGCCCGGTACCCGGGACGCCTGGCGGGCCCTCGCCCACCCTGTCCCGGGACCCCCTGGCGGGCCCTCTGCCCGCCCGTCCCCAGGACCCACCCTGGCGGGCCTCCCTCCCAGATTCCTGACGCCTGGCCGGGCACTCACCCACCCGGTCCCAGGACCACCTGGTGGGCACATGGCCCTTCCCGGAACCCATAGCGGGCCCTCACATGGCCCATCCCGGAACCCATAGCGGGCCTCGCCCACCCGTCAAGGCCATTGCCCACCCATCCCGGGACGGCCTGGCGGGCCTCGCCCACCCGTCCCAGGACGCCTAGTGGGCCTTGCCCGCCTGTCCCACCGGGACGCCTGCCTGGCGGGCCCTCGCCCGCCCGTCCGGGCCCGGGACGCCATGCGGGCCTCGCCCGCCCCGTCCCGTGACGCCTGGCGGCCTCCCCGCCCGTCCGGCGGGACGCCTGCGGGCCTCGCCCGCCCGTCCCGGGACCACTGGCGGCCCTACCGACCAATCCCAAGACACCTAGGGGGCCCTCGACCTGCCACTTCCTGGGACCCGTAGCGGGCCTAGCCCAACCGTCAAGGCTGCCCCCCACCCATCCGGGACGCCTGGCGGGCCTCTGCCCTCCCGTCCCCATGATGCTGGCGTGCCTCTTGCCCGCCCGTCCCAGGACTCCTGCGGGGGCCTCTGCCCGCCCGTCCCGAGAAACCTGGCGGGCCCGGCTGACCAGTCCCAAGACACCTGGGGGGCCTCACCTGCCCCTTCCCGGAACCCGTAGGGGACGGGCCTCGCCCACCCGTCAAGCCCACCCACCCGTCCAGGGATGCCTGGTGAGCCCGCCCATACCCGTCACGGGACCGCCTGGCGGGCCTCGCCCGCCCGTCCCCGGGACACCAGGGGGCCGGGCTTTCCCTGCCCGTCCCGGGACGCATGGGCGGGTGCCGCCCCACCCGTCCCCGGGACGGCTGGGCGGGCCTCTGCCCGCCCGTCCCGGGACTTTAAGGGCCTCTGCCCGCCCGTCCCGGGACTGGCAGGCCTCTGCCCCCCTTCCGGGGAAGCCTGGCAGGGCCTCTGCCCCGCCCGTCCGGGCGACAACCTGGGGGCCGGGCCTCCCATGCCCCTTTCCCGAACCTGTAGCGGGGCCTGCCCACCCTCAAGGCCTGCCCGCCCGCCGTCCCAAGGAACGCCTGGCGGGCCCTCGCCCAGCCGATTCCCAGGAATGGGCGGGCGAGGCCCGCCAGGTATCCTGGGACACCTGGCAGGCCTCGCCCACGCGTCCCGAGAAACCTGGTGGGCCCGGCTGACCAGTCCCAAGACACCTGGGGGACCTCACCTGCCCCTTCCTGGAACCCGTAGCAGGCCTCGCCCACCCGTCAAGGCCCGCCCACTCATACCGGGACACCAGGCCTTTCCCGTTCTTCGGGACACCTGGCGGGCCTCCGCCCGCCCGCCGTCCCGGGACACCCCTGGCGGGCCCTGCCAAACCAATCCCAAGACACCTGGGGGGCCTCACCTGCCACTTCTTGGGACCTGTAGCGGGCCTCGCCCACCCGTCAAGGCCTGCACACCCATCCCAGGACGCCTGACGGGCCTCGCCCACCCGTCCTGGGACGCCTAGTGGGCCTCGCCCGCCTGTCCCGGGACGCTTGGCGGGCCTCGCCCGCCCGTCCCGGGACGCCTTGCAGGCCTCGCCCGCCCGTCCCGGGATGCCTGGCGGACCTCCCCCGCCCGTCCCGGGACGCCTGGCGGGCCTCGCCCACCCGTCCCGGGACCCCTGGCGGGCGGCCCTGCCGACCAATCCCATGACACCTGGGGGGCCTACCTGCCACTTCCTGGGACCCGTAGAGGGCCTTGCCCACCCGTCAAGGCCTGCCCACCCATCCCGGGAGCCTGGCGGGCCTCTGCCCGCCCGTCCCCGGGAGGCCTGCGGCTCTGCCCGCCCTCCCCGGGAGGCCTGGCAGGCCTCTGCCCGCCCCGTCCCCGGGAGGCCTGGCGGGCCTCTGCCCGCTGTTCCCGGGAGGGCCTGGCGGGCCTCTGCCCGCTCCGTCCCCGAGGCCTGGCGGCCTCTGCCCGCCCGTCCCGGGAGGCCTGGCGGGACCTCTGCCCGCCCGTCGTGTGGACCTGGCGGTCCTCTGCCGCCCGTCCCCGGGACGCCTGGCGGGGGCCTCTGCCCGCCCGTTCCCCGGGACACCTGGCGGGCCTCTGCCCACCCTTCCCGGGACGCCTGGCGGGCCTCACCCACCCGTCCCAGGACAACCTGGTGGGCCTCACATGGCCCTTCCCGGACCCATAGCGGGCCTCACATGGCCCATCCCGGAACCCATAGCGGGCCTCGCCCACCCGTCAAGGCCTGCCACCCATCCCGGGACGCCTTGCGGGCCTCGGCCCTGCCCGCCGTCCCGTGACGCCTGGCAGGCCTCCCCCGCCCGTCCCGGGGACGCCTGGCGGGCCTCGCCCGTCCCGCACGTCCCGGACCACACTGGCGGGCCCTACCGACCAATCCCAAGACACCTGGGGGGCGTCACCTGCCACTTCCTGGGACCCGTAGCGGGCCTAGCCCAACCGTCAAGGCCTTCCCTGCCCACCCATCGGGACGGACTGGCGGGCCTCTGCCCGCCCGTCCCCGGGACGCCTGGCGTGCCTCCTGCCCGCCCGTCCAGGGGACGCCTGCGGGCCTCTGCCCGCCCGTCCCCGGGACGCCTGGCGGGCCACTGCCCGCCCGTCCCCGGGACGCCTGGCCGGAGCGCTGCCCGCCGGTCCCCGGGACGCCTGGCACTGGGCACTGCCCTCCCCCGTCCCCCGGGACGCCTGGCGGAGCGCTGCCCGCCGGTCCCCGGTGAGCCTGGCGGGCCCCTCCTTGCCCGCCCGTCCCCGGGACGCCTGGCGGGCCCCTGCCCGCCCGTCCCCGGGACCTGCCTGGCGGGCCCCTGCCCGCCCGTCCCCGGGACCCTTGGCAGGCCTTTTGCCCGCCCGTCCCCGGGACTCCTGGCGGGACCGCTGCCCGCCGGGCCGCCCATACCCCGGGTACACATGGCGGGCCTCTATGCCCGCCCGTCCCCGGGTCACATGTCGGGCCCTCTGCCCGGCCTCCCCCCGGGAGGCGGGCGGGCCTCTGCCCGCCCGTCCCCGGGAGGCCCTGGCGGGCCACCTGCCCGCCCGTCCCCGGGAGGCCTGCGGGCCTCGCCCGCCGGTCCCCGGGACGCCTGGCGGGCCATGCCCGCCCGTCCCCGGGACTCCCTGGCGGAGCGTTTGGCCCGGCCGGTCCCCCGGGAGCCTGGCGGGCCCCTGCGCCCGTCCCCGGGACGCCTGGCGGGCCCCTGGCCCCGCCCGTCCCCGGGACGCCCTGGCGGGTGCCCCTGCGCCCGTCCCCCGGGCCCTTGGCAGGCCTCTGCCCCCGCCCTCCCCGGGGACTCCGGGCGGGCCGCTGCCCGCCATTCCCCCGGGACAACCATGCGGGCCCTCTGCCCGCACCGTCCCCGGGACAAACGTGGGGGCCTCTGCCCGCCCGTCCCCGGGAGGCCTGGGGGCCTCTGCCCGCCCGTCCCCGGGAGGCCTTGGCGGGCCTCCTGCCCGCCGTCCCCGGGGAGGCCTGGCGGGCCTCTGCCCTACCCGGCCCCGGGGAAGCCCTGGCGGGCCTTGCTCCCGCCCGTCTCCGGGGACGCCTTGGGGGGCCTCGGCCCTCCCGTTCCCCGGTACGCCTGGTGGGCCCTTTGCCCGCCCGTCCCCGGGACGCCTGGGGGGTTGGGCCCTTACCCTTCCCTTAGGGACCGAACTGGCGGGACGCTGCCCGCCCCGTCCCCGGGACGCCTCCAAGGACCCCGGGCATGGCGGGCCGCTGCCCACCCGTCCCCGGGGACGCCTGGCGGGCCTCTGCCGCCCGTCCCCGGGACGCCTGGCGGCCGCTGCCCGCCCGTCCCCGGGACGCCTGGCGGGCCGGCGCCTGCCCGCCCGTCCCCGGGACGCCTGGGCGGGCCTCTGCCCGCCCGTCCCCGACGCCTGACGCCTGGCGGGCCTCTGCCCGCCCGTCCCCGGGACACCTGGCGGGCCTCTGCCCACCCTTCCCGGGACGCCTGGCGGGCCCTCACCCCACCCGTTCCCAGGACACCTGGTGGGCCTCACATGGCCCTTCCCGGAACCCATAGCGGGCCTCACATGGCCCATCCCGGAACCCATAGCGGGCCTCGCCCACCCGTCAAGGCCTGCCCTCCCACCCATCCCGGGGACGCCTGGCTAGCCTCGCCCACCCTCCCGTCCCAGGACGCCTAGTGGGCCTTGCCCGCCTGTCCCGGGAACGCCTGGCCGGGGGCGGGCCTCGCGCCCGTCCCCTTTTTTCCCGGGACGCCAAACTTGCGCCGGGCCTCCCCCCCCGCCCGTCCCCAAGGTGACGCCTGGCGGGGGGGGGCCTCCCCCTGCCCGTCCCGGGGACCCGTCCCCCGGTGGCGGGGGCCTGGCGCCCGCCCTCCCGGGACCCGGGCGGGCCCGGGCCCTACCGCCCGGGACAAATCCCCCCAAAGACCAAGACACCTGGGGGCCGGCCCCTTTACCTGCCCACTTTCCTGGTGGGACCCGTATCGGGCCTAGCCCACCAACCGGTCAAGGCCTGCCCACCCCATCCCGGGAACGCCTGGCGGGCCCTCTGCCCGTCCCGTACCGGGAGCCGCCCCCCCTGGCGTGCCTCTGCCCGCCCGTCCAGGACGCCTGGCGGGCCTCTGCCCGCCCGTCCCGAGAAACCTGGCGGGGCCCGGCTGGACCAGTCCCAAGACACCTGGGGGGGGCCTCACCTGCCCCTTCCCGGAACCCGTAGCGGGCCTCGCCCACCCGTCAAGGCCCACCCACCCGTCCAGGGATGCCTGGCGAGCCTCGCCCGCCCGTCCCGGGACGCCTGGCGGGCCTCGCCCGCCCGTCCCGGGACACCAGGCGGGCTTTCCCCGCCGTCCCGGGACGCATGGCGGGCCACGCCCGCCCGTCCCGGGACGCCTGGCGGGCCTCTGCCCGCCCGTCCCGGGACGCCTTGAGGGCCTCTGCCCGCCCGTCCCGGGACGCCTGGCAGGCCTCTGCCCGCCCGTCCCGGGGACAACCTGGCGGCCTCCCATGCCCCTTCCCGAACCTGTAGCGGGCCTCCCGCCCCTTCCCAACCGTCAAGCGCCTCGCACCGTCACCTGGACGCCTGGCGCTGGGCCTCGCCCAGCCGTTCCCTGGAATGGGCGGGCGAGGCCCGCCAGGTATCCTGGGACACCTGGCAGGCCTCGCCCACGCGTCCCGAGAAACCTGGTGGGCCCGGCGCTGACCAGTCCCAAGACACCTGGGGGGACCTCACCTGCCCCTTCCTGGAACCCGTAGCAGGCCTCGCCCACCCGTCAAGGCCCGCCCACTCATACCGGGACACCAGGCCTTCCCGTCTCGGGACACCTGGCGGGCCTCGCCCGCCGTTCCCGGGGGCCCGGACACCTGGCGGGCCCTGCAAACCAATCCCAAGACACCGGGGGGCCTCACCTGCCATTCTGGGAACTGTAGCGGGCCTTGCCCGCCCAACCCGTCAAGCCTTGCACCCCATGCCCAGGACGCCTGACGGGCCTCGCCCACCCGTCCTGGGACGCCTAGTGGGCCCTCGCCCGCCTGTCCCGGACGCCTTGGTCGGCCCGCCCGCCCGTCCCGGGACGCCTTTGCAGGCCTCGCCCGCCCGTTCCCGGTATGCCTGGGCGGACCTCCTCCCCCGGCCCGTCTCCCGGGACGGCCTGGCGGGCCTCGCCCACACCGTCCGGGACCCCTGGCGGGCCCTGCCGGACCAATCCCATGACACCTGGGGGCCTCACCTGCCCCTCCTTCCTGGGACCCGTAGCGGCTTGCCCACCCGTCAGGCCTGCCCACCCATCCCGGGACGCCTGGCGGGCCTCTGCCCGCCCGTCCCCCGGGAGGCCTGGCGGGCCCTCTGCCCGCCCTTCCCCCCCCCCCGTTCCCCGGGAGGCCTGGCAGGCCTCTGCCCGCCCGTCCCCGGGAGGCCTGGCGGGCCTCTGCCCGCCAGTTCCCGGGAGGCTCGCGGGCCTCTGCCCTCCCGTCCCCGGGAGGCTCCTGGCGGGCCTCTGCCCGCCACCGTCCCTGGGAGGCCTGGTCGGGCCTCTGCCCGCCCGTCCCCGTGAGGCCTGGCGGTCCTCTGCCCGCCCCTCCCCGGGACGCCTGGCGGGCCTCTGCCCGCCCGTCCCCGAGGGACACCGGGCGGGCCTCTGCCCACCCTTCCCGGGACGCCTGGCGGCCTCACCCCACCCGTCCCAGGACACCTGGTGGGCCTCATATGGCCCTTCCCGGACCCATAGCGGGCCTCACATGGCCCATCCCGGAACCCCATAGCGGGCCTCGCCCACGCCCTCAAGCCATGCCCGCCCACCCATCCCGGGACGCCTGGCGGGCCTCGCCCACCCGTCCCGCCAGGGACGCCTAGTGGGCCTGCCGCCTGTCACGGGGACGCCTGGCGGGCCTCGCCGCCCCCCGGTCCCTCCCGGGACGCCTTGCGGGGGCCCCTCGCCCCGCCCGTCCCGTGAGCCTGGCGGGGCCTCCCCCGCCCGTCCCGGGACGCCTGGCGGGGGCCTCGCCCGCCCCGTCCCGGGACCACTGGCGGGCCCTACCGACCAAAATCCCAAGACACCTGGGGGGCCTCACCTGCCACTTCCTGGGACCCGTAGCGGGCCTAGCCCAACGTCAAGGCCACGCTGCCCACCCATCCCGACGCCTGGCGGGCCTCTGCCCGCGTCCCCTGGGACGCCTGGCGTGCCTCTTGCCGCCCGTCCCCAGGGACGCCTGGCGGGGGGGACCTCCTGCCCCGCCCGTCCCCGGGACGCCTGGCGCCACTGCCCCGCCCGTCCCACGAACTGGCTGGCGGAGCGCTGCCCGCCGGTCCCCGGGACGCTGGCGGGCCACTGGCCCGGGGGCAGGTTCGGGACGCCTGGCCCGAGCGCTGCCCGACCGGTCCCCGGGACGCCCTGGCGGGCCCCTGCCCGCCCGTACCCGGGACGCCTGGCGGCCCCTGCCCGCCCGTCCCCGGGACGGCCTGGCGGGGCCCCTGCCCGCCCGTCCCCGGGACCCTTGGGGGCGGGCCTCTGCCGCCCATCCCCGGGACTCCTGGGGGCGGGCCGCTGCCCTCCCATCCCCAAGGGAACCATAGGCGGGCCTCTGCCCCGCCCGTCCCCGGGACACCATGGCGGGCCTTCTGCCCGCCCGTTCCCGGGAGGCCGTGGCGGGCCTCTGGCCCGCCCGTCCCAAAACGGGAGGCCTGGCGGGCCTCCTGCCCTGCCCGTCCCCGGGAGGCCGTGGCGGGCCTCCTGCCCGCCCGTCCCCGGGAAGCCTGGCGGGCGGCTCTGCCCGCCCTGCCCGGGACGCCTGGGGGCCTTTAAGCCCGACCCGTCCCTGGGACGCCTGGCGGGCGGAGGCGGCGGCCGTCCCCGGGACGTCCTGGCGGGCCGCTGCCCGGCCGTCCCCGGGACTCCTTGGCGGGCCCGCCTGCCCACGCCCGTCCCCCCGGGGGACGGATGCTGGCGGGCCACTGCCCGCCCGTCCCCAGGGAAAAGTCTGGCGGGCCCTCTGCCCTACCCCGTCCCACGGGACGGGGACTGGCGGGACGCTGCCCGCCCGTCCCCGGGACGCCTGGCAGGGCCGCCTGCCCCACCCGTCCCCGGGACGCCTGGCGGGCCTCTGACCCGCCCGTCCCCGGGACGCACCTGCGGGCCTCTGCCCGCCCGTCCCTGGGACGCCTGGCGGGCGGAGGCCCGCCGGTCCCCGGGACGCCTGGCGGGCCCCGGAGGCCCGCCGGTCCCCAGGACGCCTTGGCGGGAACGGAGGCCCGCCGGTCCCCTGGACGCCTGGGGGGGCGGGCGGAGGCCCGCCCGTCCCCGGGACGCCTGGCGGGCGGAGGCCCGCCCGTCCCCCGGGACGCATGGCGGGCGGAGGCCCGCCCGTCCCCGGGACGCCTGGCGGGCGGCCAGGACCGCCGGTCCCCGGGACGCCTGGCGGGCGGAGGCCCGTCCGGTCCCCACCCGGGACTCCTGGCGGGCGGAGCCCGGCCGGTCCCCGGGGGGACGCCTGGCGGCGGAGGCCCGCCGGTCCCCGGACGCCTGGCGGGTGGGCGGAGGCCCGCCGGGTCCCCGGGAACGCCTGGCGGGCGGGGAGGCATAGGGCGCCCGTCGGGACGGGGGGAGGTGCGGGGCGGAGGCCCCCCCAGCCCGTCCCCGGGACGCCTGGCGGGCGGAGGCCCGCCCGTCCCCCGGGACGTCCTGGCGGGCTGGGAGGCTTTGCCGGTCCCCGGACGCCTGGCAGGTGGAGGCCCGCCGGTCCCCCGGGACGCTGGTAGGCGGAGGCCGCCTGTCCCCGGGACGCCTGGCGGGCGGAGGCCCGCCCGTCCCCGGGATGCCTGGCGGGCAGAGGCCTGCCCGTCCCGGGACGCTTGGCGGGCCTTGCCCGCCCGTCCCGGGACGCCTGGCGGGCCTCGCCCGCCATCCCTTAAGAGAGTAACACCTCTGTTTAACCTTAGAACCAGAATATGCCACTGAATCCTTTCAATTTTCCAGGGGCTTCCCTGAATTCTCTGCTTCTTATGCTGGCACTCCACAAATCTTCTCTGAATACTCTGCTTCTTCTTCTGACGCTCCCTGAATCTTCTCTGAATCCTCTGCTTCTCCTGGCACTCCACCAATCTTCTCTCAACTCTGCTTCTCCTGGCACTCCACCAATCTTCTCTCATCGTTTGCTTCTCCTGACACTCCACTAATCTTCTCTGAATTCGCTGCTTTTCCTGGCACTCCACAATCTTCTCTGTATCTTCTGCTTCGAATCCTGGCACCCCACCAATCCTTACATTTACCTTTCCCTTTCAGGAATCAATAAAACTCTTACAAAACATTTTATACTTATTTCCCTCTAACTTTCATATCCTTCAACGATTAACAAAGCAAACTTATTATATATAAACATCAAACCTTCCATATAAAATAAAGTATTGCAGTTCACTCCTAAAATCCATTGCAAACTAAAATCAATTCTAACACGGATTTATGAAAGAAGTCCTTTAAATTCGAGTTAAACTCGATTATTATGTAAATAACAAAATTGGCTGCAAAAAAAATAATGTTCAAATGAAAATCGCAGTTTGTAAATAAACTTTATTGATTAAAAAAAAAAAAAAAACTTTCCATACAACAAACATTCTCCTCAAATTTTTGACATCTGAGCCCTCTTCGCAAGGCCAGCTTAGACAACCCCCCCTTGGTCGCGCCATTCCTTGAACATGGACAGCTGCTCCTTCATTTTCCAGGCATCTGTAATTTCCCTGGTGGTTCTTGAGCTGTCAAACCGATTTCTCCTTCGCTCCTCGCAGCTGTCGAACCTCATCTTCCAACTGGTCGTTCCGTTCGCCCTGGACACCGGTGTTCCTATCCAGAGACTTGAAGCGATGATTCCCTTTCCTCTAGGAGGCACCTCCAGCTCGGGTTCTCTTTCAGTTTTCGCAACCTGAACTTCACAATGTAGTACACACGTTTCCTTCGTGAGATCTTCCACTTCCTTCTTCAGGAGCTGGAACTGACCTCGGCGCTTCCTGTCGGATTAGCGCTTTTCGTTCCTGGACGAGCTCTTCGCCATCCGCGCCGCTTCTTCGGTCTATATCTGCACGTCCTTCTCCTTCTTCACTTGATCGTTCTCCTTCAGAAACAACGTCTCACCTTCGAATAAGTGGGCCCTTTCTTGCCAGGCCTGTTGTTGGAACACCCCCTGAGTTATCTGGATCACACGAGTGCTTTCTTCCTTTCCGCCCGCCTTCTGAATGTCTCTGTTGCAGCTGAAAAATGATCCTGTCCAAGTTCATTGCTGCTCTCTCTGGTACTGTGTGGTGTCTCGCAAGGCCGAAATTCTCTCGTTCAATTCCATTTCCTTGGCCTGTTCACCTCCATCATCAGTATTAGGAGGAACCTCACCAGTGAATAGGCAGCCTATAAACAACATGACTATCCTTGCGTAGACTTACTTCTCTCCGTATTTCAGACACCATCTAGACAATAACGTCACAACAGCTGCTGCCAAGGCAGGCCCAAGTAAGGCCACATTTTCTTCAAACTGGAGTACCCAATTCATATACTCTCCTCTATATCCCTCTCTTTTTCCTTGATTTTCAATATTTCACAACGAGATCTTTCGATTTATTCAAAATATAGTCCAAGGAAACATTCTGAAACAGATTTTCCAATCATGCTTGTTTCTAGGTGTTATAAATTTCTGCAGTTCTCTCTCTCTCTCTCTCCTGTCTCTCTCTCTCTCTCTCTCTCTCTCTCGCTCTCTCCTTCTCTCTCTCTCTCTCTCTCTCTCTCTCTCTCTCTCTTTTTACGGGATCTTTTTGCAGTACGTATCTTTTTTGTTTGGTCTCTTATCGTCTTATCTATTAAAATATATTTAGGGATTTTCCTTTATTTACCTTTTTGTCTACAAGAAAAACAATACTAACTACAGGCGGGCAATTGGAACTGAGCAAAAAATGACCATTTTTCTAAGCTACGTTTTATTGTTATTGGATTTAACCAAATAACAAAAAGATATCATTCTAAATTGAATTAGCCGAGACATCAAGAGAAATATTATATATTATATATAATAATCAACTACTCAACCATAATGATTTTCAAAAAACTATAGTAAGTTAAGATTTTGTTTAAATTTATATCATATGCATACAAAGAAAAGGTAAAACGAAATTTAATTATACTAAATTTTGTCCTATATAAAAGTGAAAATCAGGTATAAAGGAGTACAATTTTATTTGAGCATAACTTGATTCGTAAATTGAAATTCCAATATAGAAATAAAGCAGAAAATCCTAACAGCCCCCCCATTTCTATAGGCAACGCATTTGGTGTGAACGTATCCTTATAACACAAATGTAAATAATACTGTTTAATACGGACGATAATGACAGCAATTAAATACTATTTAAAAACAATTACAGAGTCAATAATGTCGTCAAATAATAAATACAACAATGAAACGACATGACATGTAAGGTTAAGAAAATGTATTGTAGAAGCGTGCTTGATAAAGAAAAAAAAATATCTGCGTAAAACACGTTCCAGGGAAATCAAATACATAACCCACACTTCTGTTACATAATATAAACTGTAGATTCCATACCTGATCGTCTGTGTGAGGTACACAGATGCAGATGAAGGTGGAACATCCTACTCATTGTTATATTATCATAAAAATAATAATGATAAAATATTGACACTAGCTCACGTGTTTTTTAGTTATGTTCCTTTTACTTGATTACCAGTTAATGCTAATGTTTGGAAGATCATGCATATTTCATAGGTTTAAAGTGAAAAGTAATATTTATAGTATCTCAAAATTAAATGAAAAAAAAAGTGATATTGGTTCAAATTTATCTGCCAAATTGTCGGAAAAATGTGATGGTTTTTTTAGTCAAACTGAAATAAGCCTTAAATTTAAAACATAGAAGGGCTTTGTAAATATCACTACTTTTATTTTGTTATTTTGAAATAAAGGGAATTACAAAACGCGCTTCATTCCAAGAAAAAGAAGGAAACGATTAAGGTAATAAAGTTGAGACAGAATAAGAGCACAGCAGTTAAGAAACTAAGGCTAGATTATTAAAAGGGGGTCCAAAAGGTAGAAGAAATAAGCCCTGATAGAATTAGTGGAGCTAAAAGCTGCAGCCTACGAATGGCCATATACTAGGCAACTTAACTCTCCAATGCAAAGGTAGAAGCTAGTGGCTCCTAACCCTCCCTAAGACAGGAAATGGTCAGGGAACGGCAAGGACTATGGCAGTTGACTTTACAGGAGAGAAAAGTTACATTCCTTACAAAAACATATTAACTCTTTTACACGTTAGAATTGGCTATAACTACATCGGCACTAGAAAACTACTTTGCTTCTTGAAACACAGGAATTGAGTTAAGTTATTTTCTATTACAATGCATCTTGAAAACAAGGATGAAAATATCCTTACTAAAGAAATATAGTAAAATGGATAATGACTCGTATTTTGCAACTGACCTGGTGCTAGGAAGAAAATAAGAACACGAGGCTTCTTCACACCATAATCTAGAAAAGAAACTTAATAAGTTATCTCTCTCTCTTTCTCTCTACTCATCTTTGTCTTGTTATATTCTGTGGTTCTGTCTTTCTCTTTTCCACCAAATATGAACCTGGTATGGTGAAAGTATCCTAATATTTCATGTTGTTTTAATTACTAAAATTTAGTAAATAAAGAAAATTATTATATAGCCCAAATTTTTTTTGTGTTATTGCCCACATCGCCCGCTTTCTCTATGGAGGGTGGCCCAGTCATGAATTGTATAAGTATATAGACATGTATCTGTGTGTATGGTTGGGTTGCTACCTCAATAAAGTAAGTAAACTGAAAATTTTGCTAATTTGCTGATATAGATGTTATATATATATATATATATATATATATATATATATATATATATATATATATATATATATATATATATATATATATATATATATATATATATATATATAGAGGTGGCTTGCTGCTTACAGAACACCACCGTTAACACTTGGTGGGAAGTTTTGTATCGATCTTCGTGGACCGTCATGTCAGTATATAAGATTTAATAATCTATAGGAAATGCCATTTCATAAATACTGAGTTCCTAAGCACTTTTAGTCTCATATTTATTTCGCATATTTCCTTAAATGCACATTTTACACTCAAACCCAGTATCGTCAACAACAAAATGTTTACGACCACTCTCTTAATTAACGTTTTTTAATAGATTAAGGATACTTTACTCTTATGCCTCAAGAAAAAAAACTATCTGCTGCCCACTCCTCCCTTCCTTGTCCTGACGGCGCAACATCTATTGGGATGCTCCGTTAGTTACTTTGCTCAACTGCTCCGGGGTTTCATAGTCGCGGATTCGTGTTCACTCTGGATTTCAGCGGACGGGAAAGGGAAAAAAAAACTATTGTGCGTGACAGTACAGTTGGACACCAGGTTTACCTGGTACACCGTCTTGAGAGACTTCCCTCACCTCTCCTCCCTCTCTCTCTCTCTCTGAATGTTACTAGTTTAAGTATATTTTGCACGATTTTTTTGTATCTATCTATCTAATCTAATCTAATAATAATAATTTAAAATGTTGTATATATATATAACGATTCACGCTGTTGTTACCTGCCAGCAGGCTGGCATTACGGTACGGTACGGTACGGTTGATATTTATAGCCTATGTGATACGGTACGGAATTACGCAAACGACAATTTTACCGAAGTACGGTACGGTACAGTTCAGGTACGGAAAAAATGTGCAAAATTCCGTACCGTACTACCTTACCTTAGGCAATGGATATATTACTTTTGGTCCTACGTTGAAAACAAGGGAACAATATTAATTAATTAATTATTAATAATCATAACCAGTATATAGCAATTTTTTAACTTTATTATTATTAGCAGCAGCAGCAGTAGTAGTAGCTATTACTATTTTGTCTTAAGATCAAAAATCTTTTTCTTTCTTTAGTGACTATTGACTTGGGTTATGAGTAAATGATTATAATTATTGGAGTAAGAGATATCTGACATGTATGGTGGAGTAGTAGAACGATAGACACTGTGATTGATGGTAAATCTACTGTTATACTTGTGTTTCGTTACCTCCTTCGCAAGCTTCATTTGGACCTCAGGGCATCAGCCATATGCTTGCATTACGAAGGTGAAGTAAAGAGATGGCCGCCTAGGAAACACATAGCTGTCCGGGCATGGTAGCAGAAATCCGTTTGTCACGCAACTTTTTAACTTTTTTTTTTTTTTCTTTTCTTTTAGCAAGAGAGAGCCGCCAATTGCCTACAGATTGGTTTGAATAGGTAACTGGTTATAGTTACTCTATGTGTTTTACAAATAAAAAATTGAGCATTTTTTACCGACATCCAATAGAGTTAAAGCCTTGATTATACCGAAAAATTACAGCAAAATCTCGTACTGATACAGTCTTCATTACAGTGTTATTGGCCAAAAACGTGACTGCACTGTCTGTGAAACCCACAGTAAGAGAGCTTTACCAATTACAAATAAACCTTACCTTTTATTCAGGCTTGGTGTAATTGTCATTTATCTGATATGTTTTTAATTACACGTTTTGAAGTTAACTGTAATTCCATTTGTTTTTTTATTTATAATTAATGGTAATTGTTATTGTAATTGTAACTGAAAACTTTATTTGAGATTGTTATCCTAGAGCCGCCCTCTTACTTTTCGAGAACTCATCTTGACCAAATGCAATGGAGAGATGTTTTGAGTCGCTTCCCAATTCATTTATTATATTATTAAGGGAGAATCTTGACAAGCCAGCTACCAATTCTAAAAAAAAATTTTATTCCATTTATTTCCTTTTTTTGTGCAAAAAGTTTTGTGAAATTTTTTTCCAGTATTTGAGTTTTGTATTTCAGTATCATTTTCTTATAATCAGCATAATAATTTTCACCACAATAAACATACTAAAAATTTACTTAGGCAAATCATAGGATGCTAACGATAATTTCTACAGGTCTAAAATATTTTAGATATGTTTGTTTTGTATTTGTACTAAAGGTATCATAAGTTACAAATTACAATTGTTGCAGAAATTGACTGTAAAAGGAAACCAAACTCAAGTAAAAAGTCTTTGCAACTATCTGCATTTCTTAAAATTAAATAGGTGTGCGAAATGTAATTGAGTAATACGTTTTATATATGTATTTGTAGCTGTGATTACAATTTTGAAATATTAAAATTGTATTGTATTTGATATTGTTCCCCATCTTGTAATTGAAGTTGTAACTGTAATTCGATAACAAGTCAGGTAATTATGATTCTAATTATTGTAATAGACATAAAGCAAACGTAATTAATCTCCTAACCTGCTTAATGCCTATATTACATAAGATATGCGACAGTAGCTACTTCATACGAAATGGATGAGCATAAAAATAACGGGAACAAAAATGATTTTTTTTTTTTTTATGTATACATGGGAGAAAACTGATTAGAAATTCATTGATTTTTCCACTGCACTTCGGCTTCTCTCGGGGCACCTGTGAATTGTTCAATATTTAATAAATCGACTTTATCTTTCTCGGGATCTATGGGATTCATGTCTGCACCCTTATTTGGCCAGTCAACCAATTCAAATCCTCTCGATCTAGAAACCAATTCCTGGACTATTCTGGCCGTATGGATGGGGCAGCCGTCATGAATGAAAATGACAGGACTAGGTGGAAAGGGATAATTCCGCTGGTGAAGTGAAGGGGGGAGTAAGAAAAATCCTGAAGAATTTTAACGTATTTTCCACTGGGGAAACCCTTCAGTCTTGGTGATATCACATATACCATGTAAGGAAATCCAGGCCCACACATTTACGGTTACAAGCCACTCCTGGCAACTTCGTAAATGTTTCCTCGGTGGTATCTGAAGGAAAACAATCTGAATTTTTTTTTACAATTTACGCGTTGCTTTCCGTAACTGGGAAAATAATGATATATCGTTTGGGGAAATGTGATGCTAAGTAACAACCACTGCATTAAAGATAATGTTTATTCATCTATGATGATTAATACTTATTACAAGTTTGCCTCCTCCAACCTCTTATACACTAAGACAGCCCGAAAGCAGATTAATGGAATTCACGTTAAGAGAGGAACACCACCACCTTTAGTGTTTCAAAAAGACAATTAACAATTTATCATTATGAAGACATACAGAATTTTAAACGTTATCAATGACAGTAATGACCTGAGATGTTGCAATGCCAGTAACAGCCAATCAATCACTCAGTCCCAGTAATCGTGTGATTTAATATATCACTTTGTTCAGTGATAACGATATCACTGCTACAGCACCCCTATTACACGCTAACAAGTTTGTCACCCAATCATGGCTAGACTGAGGTGTTGTATAAATTTTGATAGGTTATCTGTCCTCTGCTAGTAGTATTCGTTATAGTCTCCAAATGAACAGCAACATATGGTTCTCCGGGCGCAGATCGTCGCTCTACGAGAAAGTGGGCTTCCAATACGTGCTGTTGCACAGCGTCTTGACGTCTCCCCTGCAGCAGTAAATAAATGGAAAAGGAGGCATGCTTAGACTGGGAAATTGACCGACATTGGATAGCATTTATTTATTTCATTTATTTATTAATTTTTTAAACAATAAACCTTACAAACCCGTAAAATCATGAAACCTAAATTATAGTTGCCTTGGTCCTGTTGAACTCTAATAGTGATTCTTTCTCTTTACTTCCCAGAATACCAAATAGCGTTCCCATAAGTAAACAGGCTATAATTAATCTTGATTATCTAGGTATCTGCATGTTAATTACGTATTTCAGTTCGAAGACCTCCACCACGAAAGACCACCCGTTAGGATAACGACGACATTCGACGAGCAGCATAAGAAGATGCTTTTACCAATACTATTGCTATTCGTGAACGTCTGGCATTAAATGTTTCGGCTATGACGGTGCGAAGACGCCTGCATGAGGCAGGATTACCTCATAGAATTCCTGCCAAGAAGGAATTTCTCGCCGAACGGCATCGTGCTGATAGGCTTGCCTTTGTTCAACAATTTGTGGAGGAGCATATGGAATTTTGGTCTCGAGTTGTATGCAGGGACGAAAGGTCTTTTACTAGCAGAAGTCACGGCAGAATACATAACCGAAGACCGAGTAATATAAGGTGAGTTTCTATAATCATTAATAACAGTCAGACTATAATAATTATAAGCAAGGGTACTTAATCTCTGTATTGGCAAGATGTCATCTGCAGTTTTTGTCACTATTACATTTATTGCTGATATTTTAATTTGTCATTATTACTGTGATTCCTATCAAGTTAAAGTTTTATTTACATTTAATTTATGTATTAAGCCCTCTGGACCTGACTACTGTAACCACCTAAGGTCTCTAGTTGAAATTTGAGTTATATAATATGTGCACCAACTGTTATTACTCGCAATGCCTATCTTTTTTCCTCACCAATATTATTACTGTTATTACCAGTATGATGATTACTAGCTTTTATGCTACCTCAGCTATATTATGGATAAGTGCCGATTATTCATTTTCTTTTTCTATTTTATCATATCTCATGTATCTAGATTGTGTATGTTACTGTCTGTATCTTGTATACTCAATGTATATGGCCCCGAGCTGAAATAAAACATATTATTATTATTATTATTATTATTATTAATTATTAATTATATTAAAATAATATAATAATATTATATTATTATCAAAAGATAATAATTTTGTCAATAACCATGTATTTTCCGCTAATTGAATTATATTGCCACGAGAAGTGTGAAAATAAAAATTCTTCATTGAAAACCCCCCATTAGTTCTACTATGGCCAGCTTTCAGGCATTAATCAAATGCATTATTAATGTTATGAATAATCACGTAGGCAAATTTATAATATAGAGTACAGCCTGTTTACTGAATTAAAGAATATCATATCATAACGGACTGTTGCAGATTAAAGTTAATGCTATTATAAGTATTAATCCTTGCAGATTAATAAACATTCTTAACTTATTCCAAGGGTTGTTACTTAGCATTTTATTTCCCAAAACGATATAGCATTATTTTCCCTATTACGAAAAGCAAAGCGTAAATTGTTAAAAATTAGATTTTTTCCCTTCAGATACTACAGAGGAAATTTACGAGGTGACCAGGAATGGGCACGTCACAGTAAACGTTTGGGGCTGGATCTTCTTACATTATATGGATGATATCACCAGGATTGAGTGGAGGTTCACTGGTGAAAAATACATTGAAATTCTTCGGGATTTCTAACTTCTTTCACATCAACAGCGGAATTATTCCTCCCCACCTGCTCCTGTCATTTTCATTCACGACCGCTGCCCCATTCATACGGCCAGAATAGTCCAGGAATGGTTTCAAGGTCGAGAGGATCTGCAGTTGCTTGCCTGGCCAAATAAGGATACAGACATGAACCTCACTGAGAATATTTAGGCTAATTTGGTAAAATGTTGGGAGCCTGAGAGGGAGATGAGACCAGATCAACTTATGAACCTCTGGGAACACAATGGAAACTCTTCCACAACCGACCACAGATCGTCAGAAACCATGAATCTTCTATGCCTAACAGATTGTAAGAGGTGATCTAGAAGGAAGGTTTCTGGACTTCTCATTAATATTAAAAAAAAAATAAATGTAAAAATTGAGTGTGTATATTTGGATTACCCCATGGCTTCCGCTGAACTTCCATGTCGTATGATGTAAAAAAAATCGTAAACAGACCTATGCATATCGTTTAGCTCCAGGTATTGATTATTATAATTTATTTATTAGAAAGGTGAATTTGATATCTTAAAGGAGTTCAAAATCTAAAGGGAATTTCGCTATCCTGATTGTTTCTCAAAAAATTATCTAAAAAGAGAACCCTAGGACAATATCATCAAACTACATTTCTCCAAATAGCTCTTTCCACAATGGACAGGTAAACGACTGAAGGGGCTGTTTAACAATAGAGACGTCTTTCTCTTATCCTCACACGAATGATAAGAGTGAAAGGAATTTCTGTCCGTATGACATTAAAACATGTATCACAATTAATATATTAGAAAATATAAGCCAAGTAGATGTGTTTATCCATATCATGTAATAATTATTGTAATGAAAGGCGTGTAGGGAATAACCCTCTACAGTATATTCAAGAGGGAATACAAACCCAACCATGAATACATGAAACCTCTGAACATCAACAATTGTTTATCATTGGCAAACGAATTAAGTTTACCATATGGGAATGGTTAAAAGTTTGCACCAAGTTTGGGAGTCCTTCTTCAATTTCCATTACACGTTGTGGAATTTTCTCTGTCCCTAGTAGTTTCATTTTGATTCCTCAGTCTCTCTCTCTCTCTCTCTCTCCTTTTCATTCTATATGTATTTACAAGAGAGTGAGTTTAACCCAATCCTTCTTCTTGTAAATGTTGTTGTATTCAGAAAATCATCAGTATTATAATAATATTAAAGAATAAACACTAAAACACGCAGGCATTAAAGATAAACAAGAAAATATTTCAAGTGGAGCTTTTCGTTAGCCATACACTCTATCCACGAGCATATCTACTTCGTCCACTCATCGGGGTCGCAACAGGCCCACCTTACCCCTAGGCCCCAACCCATTTCAGTTGTAGCAAAGCCAGGCTGAGGACATCGGTAGAGCAGCAAAAAGCAAGAAGCTTGTCAGTTTGAATTACATTGTTTTAGAATTCCAAAACCTGTAAGACGGCTTAACAACAAGAACTCAATCCCCGACACCACTCCCCCCGCCCCCGAAAATAAAAATATATATGAATATTAGTTTAGTCAAGATTAGAGGTGTTAATGACATAAAAACTGCATACTTAGTCGCAGTGGTATTTCTAGATGACATGTCACTTTAAAGTAGCTAATATGAGAGAGAGAGAGAGAGAGAGAGAGAGATAGAGAGAGAGAGAGAAGAAGAGAGAGAAGAAGAGGAGCTAAGGCGTTCGGACACTTTCAACTCGTTCACTTAGTGTTTGGGTATGTTCAATGCTTCCTATTATATTATTGGTAGGAAACGCACTGCAACCGATACTATAAACTTGGCTTTCATGATAAGGTAAAATATCCTGCTATGATGTTCGTGATTCTCTCCAATACCAATGTAAATCTAAAATTTTGATCAATTTTAAGTATTGCGTAATGAATATGACCGATACATAATAACAGATACGGTGGTAAGATAACAACGCCTTAGACGAAAGTTAAATGGAATCTTAATAAACAAACTTATATTAAAAGTGAGACAGTAATCTTAGTTACAGCGATATAACCTGTTCAGATTACTTTTTTTTTTTTTACTCCGTGTGTGTGTGTGTGTGTATGGGTTTCTCCAACCATACCTAATGACTCCTCCCACTGAAAGAATTCCAGAGCTTATTGGTGGAACTCTTGCTAAGAGAGGAAGAGTCCTCCCCCCATCCCCCTCAGTAAACACTGTTACCATATAATTTTTCGAAGTCCCTCAAGAAGGTGTACCAGGGAAACCTGTGTCCAACTGTACATTAAAATTGCCAATTATTACAGGGGTCCTTAGATTACTCAGTAATATTTGTAAATTATTTGTTATTTTTAATTTGATTGGTTACATAAATTGCACATGACATAACACATTTCTTCCTATTTGTGACTTGATTGCGCACAACTACATAATATTAGGTTTTATTTTAAGGGGAGCTTCTGGTTAATAGCCATTAAATTTCGTCTAACAGAACTTTTAATACGCTAAAAAATGAGCCATTGCTCGGATCTGTGCGTAATCCCAGTTTTTTACAATTCAATTTCAAATTATCGCCGAGGTGCTTCAATTGAGAGTACCATTTATCCAGGATTCGACTATGTTGCCATCTGGCGGATTAGTACCGATGACGTAGTGTAGCGGTTGCCTCACAATAACAAGTGCAGCGAGGCATGCGTATTGTATTGTATTCGTCGTCAAAAAGTTAAGTATATCTTAGTTTTACCAGTTTAGGAACAAATTGGTTACCTAGCAACGGGACCTAGAGCTTATTGTGGGACCCGAACCACATTGTATTGAGAAATGAATTTCTATCACCAGAAATAAATTCCTTTGGTTCCACACTGGCCGAGCCGAGAATCGGTAGCCGAGCGCGAAATGCACTCGGCCAACGTGGAACTTGTATCCGTCATCAGTATTGTCCTCATGTTTTGGGTATATTGTCATTCAAATAGCAAATATGCCAATTTGTATGGCGTTTGGTTGATGCCAATACTTCTGGCAAGTGTCCAAAAGGCCTTTCATTCCGCAGAATTCCGTTAAATAAAGAGAAATCAGGTCGCTGGCTGATGGCTCTTCAAAGGGAGGAAGGATATCATCATCCAAACCTTTCAACCTGTGACGCAAACCCTTGTCTCTTCGGACCATTTCTTGCCAACAGATTTAAAAGATAATATTAAAAACAGGTTATTAGGTATTGCTATGAAATTTTTATAATGTTTTGGGAACTTTTCCCTCTGGACAGACAACGGTACCGACAAAGATTAGGGTGGCTATCTTCCACTATCTATACTATGATGCCTCCACTTATATGCTTTTGAATTGAAATTTATTCTTGTCAATCGCCATGTGCGCGGTGTGATGGGGTGAACGGTAGTTTTCTGAATGTGTGTGTGTGGTCCATGAATTGATGAGGGCCTTCACTTAATTCTTTTTAACTAGTTTAATTAATGGGGTTTTAGAATTTAGGGCTGTATGCCTAACTAGGCCTACTTCAGGCTACTTTATTTACCATTTCAATCATATATTTTCAGCTGACAAATACAAACCAAAAAAGATATTATCTGAAGATGCTGTGCCCTCGGTTTTTGTTCTTACAAAGCAAAAACCCGAAAGAAAGAGTTCTGCCTGTCTGAGCCTACCGCGACATGACGTCACACATTACAGATGAGCCACACATGGTGCAATAGAAAATTGGTCGTAAAAAATAAAAACAAATATCCCTTTCAAAAAAAATGTTTTCACCAGAGGTACTTGAATGGAATAATACAACATATAGAACAGCTAAAATTTAACAAACAGTTCCCCTTTAAATGTCTTGAAGACTGATGAACAGTCACCTAATAATTAAGTCCCACTTTCTTCAGTTGTTGAAAATCTATTTAGCAGGTATCTTCTAAGTCTCAGTGGTGATTTTAGTTTTGTCTTTCTAGTATTAAGAGCCTTTACCAATTCTAGTTTCAAAATGTAGAATCTTGTTCTTTTTCTTACCTCAAAAGGTTTTAATGTTATTTCAATCTCTACTTGTTGACTGAAAGAATCCAAAGGGTGAAACGATGTTTCTTTAGAGGTTTAAGGCTGTGTATTTATATTCATTAAGCATAAATGAATTCTCTCCTGCCCAGGGGAGGAACAGTATTGCTACCTTGGAACAGTGCTCCCTGGGAGACCCAGCTCAGTATAAACCTTACCCTTAATGTGTCATCAGTATGTCGACAATAGACCCAGCACTGAGAGCAAGTTTTGGCAATGGTTTCCCATCACTCGGCCACAGGTACTCTAGTTTTAAAGTTTCAATATCAGAATTTCTCTATAATCAAAATGATTTTGAAGCCTTAATCATACAGTCTGTTTTGACAGGACAGAAAAATAAAGCTCTTACTGAAAGGAAAATCGTCAGGTCAGCAGCTAAGGTGCGCTTTGTCATCAGAGCATGTGGAAATTACCTTTCAACTGCCATCCTCTAGGGCCACCAATGACAGAATGGGTCCAAGTCTGGGGAAATAAAACAGGCGTGATATTTGCAACCATATCACCCCCAAAAAATCATTCATTTCCTCTGCCTAACAAAGGCACGATGCAAAGAACCTTAAGTAATGCCTACCCATGTGAGGTGTACTGACTGCAGTATCCCCCTATGGGGGACCTTAGTTTAAGGGAGTCGAGTGGCAAGTGTATTGGAGGTAGATCTTCACTCTCAATGTTAGGTAAGATGACAATACATTGTACATAATTTAATATTTCATGGCTTGTCATTGTTACTCATATGTCATTAATCTCTTTGGTGGTAGATCTTCACGCTCAATGTTAGGCAAGATGACAATACCTTGTACATAATTTGACATTTCATGGCTTGTCATTTTACTTATATGTCATTAATCTCTTTTATGTTAAAAAAGGCAGCGGACTGTTTTTTTGGTTACTTCAAGTACCACTCATTAGCTTTGGTATATCTGCAGTTCATTTCTTGGGATAGACACAGGTTCAATAACTTGTTTTCAACAATGGCAATTGAAATTTATGATCTGTTTTAAGGATCAGAAATCTTGACCAGTTCTCTGATCCAAAAAGGTGGTCAAAATGCACCAGGGTAGGGTCCAGTTGGAAACTTCTTTTCTCTTTGGGACCTGCTTTGTGCGTGATGCCAGTGTTTCAAATTTGTTTTGCTTTTCTGTATCACATGCCAAAGGTTGAAGTGGAGGGGGGTTGGGAGGGTTATTCGCCTCCAATTCAGAGTTATTTTTTGCAATGTATGGTTCCAATGTTACAACATTGGAATCTACCAAGAGGTTTTTACTTTTTTCTATTTTAATGTCATTGCACCCTGACGGGTGTTGTGTCATCTACAAATAAGCAAAGGTGGATAGAAGAGGAGGTTCCAGCAGTTGTGGTCAAATCTTTATTTGTACTTTTCATAAAGATTAGAGAGAGAGAAAAAAAAAATCACCTGAAAACCTTAAAAAGATATTACCAGCCTTTAATGAGTTTATTCTTTCACCAATGGAACAAGTGAGAACTGACTCCCAAATGTCTGCATTTCTACCCTACCCCCATAGGGGCTGGCACATGATTAGTGGGGCCCAAGTGTAAGTTAAGCCCTCTTGGTAGGACTGAGAATATTACAAGAATACAATCATCCGTACCCTAATCATCTTATGGGCAAACCAGATAGAATGCTGAGAGTCCTATCCCCAAAACCAGAGCCCCCTGGAATCTGTGGTCTGCCCCGAAGAATAGTTCTGCCCTTGAGATATTGAATTGGTATCCCTTAGGTCCGAACATTATTGGGTAGTTGAATGTCCTACCACAGTTTCCTCTATTTAGCTTCGGATATAAAGCCAGTCCCTGCTATGATTTTTTTTATTAGGTCCAATAAATGTTTTGCAAAAATAAGAAATTCCACAAACATTAATCCAAAGAAATGTTACTATGATATATGGGGCTCTTGGACTCAAATCCAGGAACAAATTGCTGGGGTTCAAAGTCCCCTCACCACATCAAGGTGGTCCCAAGTTGAGGAGGTTGGAGCAAGAGGAGGCCCCCAGAGAGCTCTTCCGGCTGCCAGCCTACTCCCATGATCATCTGATGAATCGGATGAAGAAGACAAAGGTGAGATTCCTCCCGAAGGAGAGACAGCAAGAAGAGGAAGCTTAGCAAGAGAAAGGAAAGACGACTAAAGATCAGCTACCAAGGGTGGTGTGTAACTTCCCCTGATACTGCTTCCTCCCCTCAAATTTATCCCCTGCTCCATTTACCAAGTGCAACATTCAGTACAGGTTGATTCTCTAGAACATTCATGCCCCTGGCTAAGGGTGTGAGGGTCTATGTCTATGAAGTAGCAGAAGTTTCCGCTTTTCTTAGGTACTGCCAACTCAGAGGCATACTCGCTTTGAGAAGGTGGGCTTACCAGACTTATCTGAATCGGGAGTTTGCATTTTCCTTACACAACCACACAAATCTCGATATTCACAATATTTCACAACAGAAAGATCCCACTAGGGAAAGAGGAAACAGCTCAATGACAGTCGGGCAGAAAGATGCAGCAATACGCCTTTCCTAGATGATGGCCAAGAGCAAATTGGAATGTTTATGGTCTGGTTGGAACGGGACTCCCGACTACTGGACGGTACTTAACTGCCTAACTTCCTTGTTTGAAAGTTCAATGGCCATTTTCCAGCCTTCACTGAAAGTTATTCCTAATGTAAAGGACCAAGGGTTTGTATATGGTGTAGGAACAATTAACAATATTATCAAAACTTTTTTTATTTGCTGCAGTAAGTAGTCTAGGTAGGTTAGCCAACCAAAACACTCTCTCCTCAAAAACAAAAGTCTCTTAGTACCGTTCCCTTAATAAGGATCTAGTCCACAAACTAGAGAAGCAACTCATTACTTTGTCCTTAACATAATCTGTTGTATAGATTATAAATACTTACCTTACAGTAACTGAGTTGAGTTGAATATAGAATTTAGGCCAAAGGCCAAGCACTGGAACCTATGAGGTCATTCAGTGCTGAAGTGGAAATTGACAGTAAAAGGTTTGAAAGGCGTAACAGGGTAAAAACTCGCAGTTGCACTATGAATCAAGTGTTGTGAGAAGGTGGAAAGCAGGATGAAGAAAAGAGAATATAAAAGGAGGTACAGTAAAAGGAACGAAAGTGGTTACAGCTAGGGGCCGAAGGCACACTGCAAAGAATCTTAAGTAATGCCTACGGTGCACCGCATGAGGACCACTGATGGCACTACCTCCATACGAGGCCTTACAGTAGCGTCACTGTGTATGTCTGTTGTCTGATACATCACGCAGAGTATGGTTAAAACACTCTTCATACTACTGTCAGAGGTGGGTGAGCATAGGGTAATGTTTGGTTTAAGATGTCAGTAATCATTAATAAAACTGAAAAATAATAGACAGAATGACATATCAGGGTACATCACGACAATTTGGGGTTCTCTCATGCCATTGGCAAGTTCAATTATGTGGCAACCCTTTGGTCCTATGGGTGCCAGTTATGGGGGGATTTTACTGTGATAACGGTACTACTAATAACAACATCATTTTAGTAAATTTCGGTTGTACTGAGTTTGGCTAGGTATACCTGGTAATATACAGCTTCTGGGTTACAAATAGCCTACCAGGTAACTCTACTCCGCATATTCCTAAGTCCCTGGTGATGCACTTTGAGCCATTTGGGGGGAATTATTATTATTATAAAGGATTAGTTTATCCAGACCTCTGTGTCGCGAAGTTTCTTCGACGACTAATTAAGCCCGATGTTTGGCAGCAATAGATTTACCCAGCCCATGCACAAGGACGAAAGAAGTATGGTGACAATTTTACTAATTTTATTAGAAAAATAAACCTACTCTCATTGCTACACAATTATTTACATATTTACAACGATTAGGCTCCTCAGACCACACTCAACAATATCAAGATGGAAAAACGTGACCACATGAAAATCTAAATTAATCACTAAAAATCTGGGTCATCTTAGCAATAGCACAAAAAAACTCCTTGTCACAGAGATCACTGATATATGAATTTCGCTTTAAACAAAGGCCCTAATTAAGAAAAAGATACATTCAATGATTACTCACAGTTACTGTCACATGGTGGAGACTGATATTCAGTTTGGAGGTCCTCAGACCTAACTTACTAACACGTCTTGCTAGTACTATGAACTTTAGTGAAGAGAGAAAGATTGAGTGCGTGCTCTGGCTTTTATAGCCCGGCCAATTAGTGATTTTTACAGTTCGATTTAAAGTTTTCCACCATGCGACTAACTCAATACACTAATAATAAAAAAAAATACATAACTTCAATTAAACCGGTTTTGATACAGAAAAAATGATTGGAATAATAAATTGACCCAGAATATATTTTTTTTATGAAAGTTAGAACCAAATTATATAGAATAAGGGCCTTATTCTATATACCTTGGTTAGACTATCAAATTACTGCCGCCACTGGGTGAGTAATGGAGGGAAAGCTAAGGCCTCGAGGTGTTCTTTATTGCTGAAAAAACTGTGCACTAATTTTTTTTTTTCCCGCGACACTCTGAGTCTAACAACAGCTCTTCTTGGGCTGGTTTTCAGGAATTAATCCTGAAAAAATAAGACTTTATTTAGGAGGCGGGAACATGATGATCCTATTAAATAAGAAATCTTTGCCTTCAGCAAAAATGCCATTTAATGTTTCGAAAATATAAGTTTCTTTGGTGGTTCCAAATGGGACAACCAACTAATAAGTGTTGGACAGTCATTGGTGTCTGGCAGGTAATACATTTCATTGGGTCTGGATGTGGATTTGACATCAAAATAACCATGTGAAAATCTAGTATTTTTTGTATGGTTTTTTTTTTTTTTCGTTGCATGGAACCAGTGGCTATTCAGCAACGGGACCAACGGCTTTACGTGACTTCCGAACCACGTCGATAATGAACTTTTATCACCAGAAATACACATCTCCGACCCCTCAATAGAATGCCCGAGAATCGAACTTTCTTTTTGAAATGATGATACCCATGAATGAACTTCACTTTTTATATTTCTCAGTTTGTTTTTAGTTGGCACTGATGTCCAATCTGTTTGCCAGTCTAGATATATTAGAGGCCTATTATTGACGTTCTCCAGTCTGATACTGGGGCATGTGTCATTGTTGATGGAATAGTGCAAGCTAATTTGGCAGCTGTATCTGCTTTTTCGTTTCCTTCAATTCCCACATGTGCTGGAATCCAACATACTTCTATTAATAGTCGCGATTGAATAAGTTAGTATTTTTATTTGGATTTCTTGTGCAAGGTGATTTGTAGACTTGTACTTGTTTATAGCATCAATAGCACTTCGTGAGTCACTGAAAATTATGGTGGAAATTACTCTCTTCTCAGATATGAAGTCTAGTGCTATTCGTATGGCTGCGAGTTCAGCAGTGCATACTGATGGTATTGGGGGAAGACCTATCTTAACTAACTTATCTTTTTTGAGAATGCTGAAGCTCCTACTCCAGTGTTGTTTTTTTTATCCGCCTGTATAGAACATAAGTTGATCTCCCTTTCTTCTGATGTGCTCCAACGCATGTTGGCGGTACATCTCTGTGTTTGCCATATTTCTTTTTAGAAGATATGATAGAACAGTACATATTATTACTCGTTTTAAAGTCCAGGGAGTTCCATTGTTGGATGGAAAATTGGTTTAATATTATGTGAATTTATTAAATATTGGTTCTTTTTGGGAAAGAGCTAGCACTATGGTTTTCTAACCTTTGATTATAATCCAGGAATTAGGTAGCAGCTGGAGATGTTCCTGCTTGAAGGGAAAGGCCCCTACGCATAGTTATTAAGTTGGGTGATGTTTTAGGGGTAATATACCTGCTTCTACTAACAGGGAGTTTATAGGAGATGATCGAAATTCTCCCGTGCACAAACGTACTCCTTCATGATGCAATGCATCTAGTGTTTATAATGTAGCTTCTGAGGCAGATTAATATATTGGGCAGCAATAATCTATTATAGATAGTACTGTCTGCTTTGTATAATATAAGCATGGTGTTATGTCCAGGTCCCAATATGGTGTGATAGTTTTTTCAATATGGCTAGGGCTTGGGCTTTTATGCCTTTTGCTTTAGTATATTTGAGGTGTGCTTTCCAGTTCAGGTGCTGATCAAACACCATTACTAGGTATTTAACATTTGTGCAAAATTTAATTTCGGTATTATAAAGATATAGCTTAATTGCTTGGTGTTTTAACCATCTTTTATCTTTATAGAAAATGATTGCATTTGCTTTATCTATTGCAAATTAGAATCCTACTGAATTTGCCCAGTTGGTAATATTTGTGATTGATTGATTATGGAATTTAGGGCATAGCCCAAGCACTGGGACCTGCAAAGGTCATTCAGCGCTGTAATATTTGTGATGGCTGTACGTATTGAGGATTCTTTGGGCATGTCTTAGCGTGCTACTTGTGGCAAAGTCATCAACATACAAGCTGTTTTTAACTCCTTTTAGTAAATTTATTGTAATATCATTGCATTGATTGCTAAAGCAAATAAGAGTCCAGCTTAAGACACTGTTTTGGAGGATTCCTTCTTCCAGTTCTTAAGCATTTGAATAAGAATTTTCTATTCGAATTTGGAAAGTTCTATCCGATAGAAAATGGCCTCTTATACATTCAGAGTGAAGTTTAGCATGATACTGTGTCTCCATTTTGGATCATATGCTTTTTCTATGTCAAAAAATATTGCCACTGTTAATTCTTTCTGCTCAAATCTTTTTTTATATGATCTTCTAGACAGGTTAGTGGATCAAAGGTTGATCGACCAGCTATTGATCCTGATTGCGTTGGTATCAGAATTGAATTTTTTAATGACGTTAGTCGTGAATTAACAATTTTTTCTAGTATTTACATAGACAGCTTGTCAAAGATATAGGTCTACAATTGGGTGGATTACTCGAATCTTTCCCAGGTTTGTTTATTGGGATACTGATAGCATGTTTCAATTTATCTGGAAAAATGCGTTTCATCCAGATGGTGTTAAAGAATTTTAGTAAATATGATTTGGCAATGGGGGCTAGTCTTTGTATCATTTCAATGATATTCTATCATGGCCTGGGCCGATGGATGACAAATCTAGAGCATTGTTTAATTCTTCCATATTAAATGCATAATTATATTCTAGATCTTCGATAGTTTCAAAATTGATAATAGTATTTTTTCCCTGTTCTTATAATTTGAAAATGTTCATTTAGATTGGAGTAGGCACTTATGTTTTCCAAGTGTTTTCCTATCATATTTATTAAAGAAGAAAGTAAATGTGTCGGTGAATTGTAATACGTCGGCTTTCTTGGCTTGGAGACAGAGAGAGCCTAGCGACAAACCTTCTTCGAAGTTTGCTGAAAGAAAGAATTGATGATTATGCATTGTGAGGCCAGAGGCCTGTACAGCCAGTTACTATATGATTTTAAGGTGTGTCCGATGTGTACATGCGTTTGTGCGTGTAATGATGGGTTCAACCGCCCGAGGCTTGGGGGAAAAGCACACACACTCCTGAGACAAGGATAAGGACGGTTCGGAGGACACGAGGTCTAGAAAAACCCGTCGAAGGTAGGGCACATTTAAAAGGACTTAGGAACAGTTGCCTTTGAAAAGAGAGAAGTGTAATGTGTATACTTAATTGTGTGTTGGGGAATATAATGGATATGTCTCGTTGTTTCAGATGGGTCCCATGTCATTATACTAGAGAACGGGATTCTCTATAGACTTGACTATTGAAATGTAGTGATTGACAATTTGGGAGTTTGGGGGTGATTACTTAGTCTAATTCAGGAGGATAGAATGACAATTTACAGGTTTTTTTGTGGGTCAGACTTAGTTCTTAATGTGACATCTTTTAGTCACTTTGTTCCATATTATGTTCGTCTAGTTTGGGAAATAAATAACTTATTTTTTTATTTATGTGAATTCATTAGCCTAGCTTGATATCGTTTGCAGAGGGAGAGCCAGCAACTGAAAGGTAAGAGGTGTCAATTGTTTAGTTTGATTAACCAGTGCCGAATGATTAATTTGCTCAGTTATATATATATTCAAGGGTAATACTTCAGAAGCACTCTGCACTGGATATTAAAAAAAATAATAATCACCTACATGGAAAGAGCATGTGAAAAGCAATATGAAAAGTATAGTCATTATATGAGAGATTGAACGGGGTGGAATTAAATGAGCTTGATAAGATTTTACCTCGAATTTTTCCTAAGTCGGGAGAGATGTTTCCTCTATAATAATGTTTACTTTTAATGAGCCATTTAACTCACTTTCTTACGCAAACAAAAGCAGTTCCATTTACTCATTATTGGCTGAGAGGTGTGACATCGTTATGACGTCATGGGTTTCATAACCAATTACGAACGAAAACTAAGTTTCACTAGGATTTCAGCGGAGTAATAAAGTTACCTGTCCAGTGTCCACTGGCATCCTTGTTTGACTGAATACTTCGAATAATGAAGGAAAAACCGGCATTTTCTCTTACTGTAGTTATGGCAGAGGCAGTGGCTGGCCCTTCTGGCATTTATTTTGACAGAGACCATCGATTCCTACCAATTGTTTGCAGTGCAATGTGGGTAACGGTGAATTTTATCATTATTTGTCTAGTGGTGGTAAAGAAGTTGTGATTGAATATGCTCAAAGACATAATTTAATTCTAAAGCAAAAACGCTGAGCGATTGCTGGAAGGCTTATAATTGCTTACAGGAGTTAGAGTACCAGCACTTGCAAGTGAACCACTCACTAAATTTTGTGGATCCTGTGACCCTTGCGCACACAAATACCATAGAAAGAAGGTGGAGGGATATGAAGAGCTTGGTCCCAAAGTATGACTACAAAATACGCCTACATTATTTTCTATTGGAAGCTGTATTATTATATCCTCCAACTCCGAAATATTCTGGTAAGTAGGCCTAGAGCTAGTGATCTTGTCTTTATCATGCATTTGTTATGATTATTATTGCTGCAAAGCACTCCTTTCTGGTATTTCCCCACATAAAATCCCCAATTCCCAACTGGGGGGGGGGCAAGCTTGTCGGGTGGAAAAGGGGGTTAAAATAACATTTCCTCAAGAAAATAGATGAGATTCATTGAAAATACACCACAAAATGAAGGATTATTAATTGTTTTTTAGAAAATGGTGATGCAGCTTGCTCCTGAAGAATTACCTTTTCCATTAACCCTTAAACGCCGAAGCGGTAAAAAAAAAATGTCTCCCGTGTGCCAGAGGAGTTTCAGAGTGAGCGCAGAAGCAGAAAAAATATTTTTTTCAAAAAATCACAGCGCGCTTAGTTTTCAAGATTTAGAGTTCATTTTTGGCTCCTTATTTTTGTAATTGGCTGAAGTTTAGTATGCAACCATCAGAAATGAAAAAAATTATCCTTATCATATATAAATAATGCAATATATGATAGCGCAAAAACGAAATTTCATATATAATTATATTCAAATCGTGCTGTGCACGAAACGGTTAAAGGTAACAAGTTACTTTTTTTTCGTTGTAATGTACACTATATTTCGATCATTTTGGTATATAACACATTGTAAAAAGATAAAAGCAACACAGAGAAAATATTATCACAAAATAATGCATGAATTCGTAACGCGCGGACGTAAACAAATATTTTTTTCAAAAATTCACCATAAATCTAAATATTGTCCTAGGGACTTCCAATGTCTTTCAAAATGAAGACAAATGATTTAATATTACTATACTGTAAGAATATTAGCTTACAATTGCAGTTTTCGACCATATCTGACGAGTTACAGTTGACCGAATGTCGAATTTTTTTATATATATTTTTTATATGCAATTATTTCGGAAATAAGAAAAGCTACAACCTTCAAATATTTTTCGTTTTATTCTACATAAAATTGCGCACATTTTCATATATAAAACTCTATGAAATGCCTAATATGAAATGGAGCAAATATTCCGAGAATGGGACGTACGCATTTCGGAGATTTGTGGCGGAGAATCCGCGCGCGGAGGGAAGGAAAGTTTTTTTTTTAATTCACCATAAATCTAAATATTGTGCTAGAGACTTCCAATTTGTTGCAAAATGAAGGTAAATGCTTGAATATTACTAGAATATAAGCGTTTTAGCTTACAATTGCGTTTTTCGACCATTTCGGTAGAGTCAAAATTTACCAAAGGTTGAAAATTTGTCACTTATCATTTTTTACATGAAAATATTTCAAAATTGATAAAAGAAAATTGTGCATGAAATTGCGCACATTTTCATATATAAAACTTTATGTAACGGCTAATTTAAAATGGTGCAAACATTACCACAATCGCATGTAGGATTTTTTTCGGAAGAGTTACCGCGCAGACGTAAGGAAAAGGTTTTTTCATAAATTCACCATAAATCGAAATATTGTGCTAGAGACTTCCAATTAGTTGCAAAATTAAGGTAAATGATTGAATATTACTAAAATATAAGAGTTTTAGCTTACAATTGCGTTTTTTGACCATTTCGGTAGAGTCAAATTTGACCAAAGGTTGAAATTTTGGCACTTATCGTTATTTATATGAAAATATCTCAAAACTGATAAAAGCTACAATCATGAGTATTTTTATGTTGTATTCTACATAAAAATGCGCACATTTTCATATATAATACTCCATGTAACGGCTAATTTAAAATGGTACAAAAATTATGTCAGTGACGAAATAATTTCCGAGAGGTGTCGCAGATACTTTTTAGTGCGGCAAGAAAGAAATTCGCACTTGCGCGCCTGCGTAACGATTGTAAACAAAACAACACCTTGATCCGTGAACTTCCAGCATCCCCCAAGGCGCGTGATTCAAGAGTTTTCGGCTGGTAGGCCTAAAAGTATGTTTCCGCGAATCTTTAAAAAACCTTTTGTATGTCGACGTAAAATACGTCCAGTCGGCACCCGAGAGACAAAAAATGTTGACGTAAAATACGTCCAGTCGGCGTTTAAGGGTTAATTTTCCGGTAATTCTATACAATAGCTCCGCCACTAATAATTTTGATTATATATTTCTTTTGATGAATTACTTAGTGCTTTATCTAAAGCTAACCTTTTTATTGAGGAGGAACAGTATTTTTACCCTATTTGTTAACCTTTCCAATCTTGGGGGACCCCCAGTGGGAAACCGGGGTTTTTGGGTGGGTAATGAACTAAAGAACCCGTTTTAACATACGAATAATGGCACATGTAGAATTAGCAATAAACAAGGCCAACAGCTAACCTGAACAAACCACCTAACCTAACCTAGTAGTCATATCCTTACCTAGTGGGGGGCAAAGCAATCCCCCCTCTTAAACAGCCAAATTGAATATAAGACAGCCTAAAACCCTTTGTGTACTTAATTAGGTTGGAGGGTAAAAGTGAGCAGCCATCCTTAAGAATGCATGGAGCCTATGATCCAATACTTTAAAATGCAATTTAAAATAGACAGGAGCCAAGTATCCAACAAACTGATCCTTTCGACGACAGTATTTAGGCAACAGATTCTCCATATCCCAAAGTAGATGGTAAATGAGAAACCGCACCAGAAGTTGAAGGTTCACACGCCTCCACGGCTCTCAAAAGACTGAAAAATTAGCTGTGGAAATTGTGTGAGAAGTGTCAAACAGTGGTAGTTTCCTAGTAAAACTGTCACCTGATTGGGTATTCAAATCACGTGATTCTAGTTTTGTTAAAATGCTAGTCCCAAGTAAAATGTGGATAATCATCATTGGTTAAAAACTATGACGTTTGGGTGACGTCTTGCTACGTAGAATACAGTCAATGATGTAATAACGTACAAATGAACAAACGAGAGCTCAGTCTGAAGAGGAATTTGAGATAGTTATGAAGTCGAGGGACTTAGTTTTTTCAGGTGGGTCAAATTTAATTTTGATTTTTAAACCACTTCTAGACCTAGCGCCACTTAGATTTATATACCAAACGAAACCTTGGACTTCTCTCTTTTTAGTGAAAGTACTTAAATTTGATAACTTGCTGGCGGAGCAGACGGTAAGAATGACCAATTTTCCTTATTTTTTGCCAAATATCTTTCATAGATGTACCTATTTGTTGACAAGCTTGATACATAATTTTTCCATGATGAGATTTTCTCAGATATTACTAGCTTTCGGAATTTGGCATTATATTTTTTATATAATGGTTTAATATAATTCATTGTTATGTTGATTACTACTATCTTGTTTAGCATGTTTGTATGGTTGGGCAATTTATTAAGGGCTTTGAGCTGTGTCTTAAGTCTGCTAAAGTTTCGACTTAACGTGCTTGGTTATATTTAAAGTTGATAAGGTTGAAGTCCACCATGGAACAGGGGATTTATTGTGATGTGGCCATGTTTTAGGTATGCTTTTATCAACATTTATTATGAAATCTGTGAAGAATTCACATATTCTGGCGGAATCAAACCTAAGTAAAAAAAAAAAAGCAAGCAAACTCCCCACAGTTAAGTTAATCTACAAGCTGACAAAATTTCCCACTGCCACAATTTCCCTTTACGTTACTTTTTACCTGCAAGACAATTGGTTTAACGATATACCAGGCACACAAAACACAAACATGTACTCACCTCAGGCTCCAGATACTCAGGGCTAGGCTGTGCTGTCCACTGGATATATAGGCTAGCCGAGACACAGCCACCACTGATAATCACACCACAAATCAACTAACTGAGAACCACAACCCCACAACAACCTAACAACCCGACAAATCACTGAGCAGTCGAACACTAACAGCTCAAAATAACAACAACCACACAACTTATCCCAGCACAACAACCCCCAACACCAACACTGCCCAAACCACCACTTACAGACACCGAAATGCATCACCAACCTCTTCCACTTCACCACAACCAGACAGACACACGCACAACTTTACAACCAAAATCAATCGAATAACAAAACATCAACTAACCACCAACGGCTACCTGCTGCCAAAACCAAGTCTATGACTTTCCCAAATTCCCGAAACGCCCTTACTGCTTTCGACTCGCTTCACTAGCCGAAATGAAAATTCCTTGTAGGGGCTGCTAAAATTCCTTGATTTTCCTCGACAGCCAGTTAATTTCCCTTGATTTCTTCCTTGACTAATTTTAGACATTCACATACAGAAAAAAATAATAGTAGAATACACTAACTAATTTCAAGCACTTACAGTAAATTTCACAGAACAATTGGGGATAAATAAAAAAAATCTAAATACATCTTATTACGTTTACTCTCAGAAACAAAATACATGGGTAACCAGTTTAAATTCAGAAAACATGAAAAAGAAAAAAAAATCATGCAGCTGCCCTTTCTCTCACATGCAACTAATTATAATATTTTTTTTTGGTGGGGGGGGGGGGGGTTGACAATATGAAACCTATACAGATTTCTATCACTTACACTCTGGAATATAACTGAAATTACTCAAAATATATGTAAATGAAAATAATATATATTAGGAAAAGATTTTAGATTAAGAAATGAGATACTTAAGTGAATCTTTCTGATTCATGATACAAACATAATAGATTCTTGAACAGTGTACTCCAGAATACTTTTCAGATTTTAGCAGTTTAACCATACTAATTACTGGCAAACGGTCGATCTGATTGGAGGAGGAGGAGAGGATAGCAAAAGATAGTCACCAGATTCTTGATATAGCAAACCGTTACTGTTGTTTAAGGGCTTCAAGAAACTGATTTCGTAGTTGTTGAGTTTCTTCATCATCTGCATTAGTCTTCATTTTCTTGTGCAGGCTGATCATGGCTTTTGGAGGGTCATAGCTTCCTGTACGAGTTTTTTCCTTGGCCTGCATAGTTAGTTTTGTAGTAAGAAGTCCTATCAGACTTTGTTGCTTGAGAGCTGATCGGTGATCATCTTTTATTAGTAGTAAATGGCTGAACACCCTCTCAACCGATGCATTAGAATACGGAAACGACAAAAGAATGCTAATGAACTTTCTTAACTCTGGGTATGTATGAGATCCTGTCACATTTTTTTTCATAAAATATGACATGCCAGTAATCCATGAAGCTCATGTTGGCACTAAGTTTAGGATTCATAGCTTGCTGTCGCCATTCCAAATCAAGTTCCTGAGCATTAATGTCACACTATATATGGGAATCGTGTCACTATGGATGTTAAACTAGGTACACTCAAATTGTAAGCAACTTCAGGGTACAAGCAGGATAAAAAGTCAAAATATTCAATTCCGTCAAATCTTCCTTGAATTTGTTTAACACATTCGACAAGGAAATTTTTGCAATGTGTATAAAACAACACAACCATATTGTGATCTTCTCCCATTTCTGTTGCTATACTCCGAATTGTAGCAGATCCCTTTAATCCAAGATAAACCTTCTTTAAGGGTACATGATATTTTTCATTACTTGGATCAATACGCTTTATATCTGCACCACGCACATAGCTAAGTTCCATAAAATCAGAACACATATTCATAATGAGAGAGGTAAGTTCTTTTCTAAGTTGATGTAACAGAGGCATTTCACTCTGAAATAGCAAATTGAATGCTGCAAGCCTTCCGAGGTTGAAAGATAAAAACTCTAAATAAGCTTCAGTGAACTTATTATTCAAGCTTTTCAAAATGTTTTCATTGGTGTATGTGGGATCTTCTAATCCTACTTGAGTGAAATAAAGTTTCAACGGTTCATATTGCTCTAAAATGCGATCCACACACATTTTCAAAGATAACCATCTTGTCCTACCTGCTCTCAAAATTTTGTGTTTTTCAACCTGGAAAAAATCTTGGAATTCTCGAAAGGCTTCTATTCTCTGAGAAGACATGTGGAAGTGGGAATAAATGTTCCTACAAAGGTCTTCCAAAGATTTTGGTAATTTCTGTGAAGCATAGGATGAGCATAAATGTATCAGATGACATGAACATTTCACTGGTAAATCCAAGGACAGTCTTTGATGAATAATTGGGAAACAGAATTATGTTTACCAAACATGACATTACAGGTATCGGCACAAATCCAATCACATTTGTCATAGGGATGTTTGCAGGTGTCATGCACGCCTTAATTTTACCATAAAATAGTATCAGCTTTACCGATTGGGCAATCAATGCTGGTCTACAAAAAACAACATTTAATTTCTAAAATTGAATTTCTGCATTAAAAAACCAAAAAAGTTCCCAAAATTGCTAATTGCGATGTAGTTGATTGTCAGTTGTTTCATCTATCACAACTGAAAACCTATGTTGCTGAAGCTTCTCTATATTTTCACTCAGAAAGTGAAAACCAAGCACTTGCCTGATGATATTGGTAGCTTTTTGCTTTCCCAAAGTTACCTTCTTCAAAACCTCATCCGCTGGAAACAAATCTCGAAGGAAAGGTAGGAAATTTTCACACATGCTGATTTGGCATATCATTTTCAGCAATGAAGCTACATATCTTAATTTCCATTTTTGCTGCTGCATCCATTGATGGTCCCATATAACCACTGATGCTGGGCTGAGACTTTGCTAAACTTGCACTTCTTTTCGCATTATCACTATGGGTCTTGGTTTCACTATGACGAATTAATGAAGTTTTAGCACACGAAAGTTTTACACTGCATACTTCACAAAACGGCACATGTTTACCCTCTACTGTCTTTTTCTTCAACCATGGTTTGAAAACAGGACTTGTCAACCAAGTGTCCAAAAACTTTTGCTCAAATTTCTTTTTCTTCTTAACGGCCTGCACTTTCCCTTGCTTTTCTTTGTCTGTATCATAGTCATTCTCACTACTACTGGCCATTTTTGTTGCCATCTGAAAGAAAGATCCGGGAAAAAAGGAAAAAAAATAAATTCTCCATACCACAATCAGGCAATGTCATTTCACTTAGATCATGGCAATACTTATCAACAATAAAGTTGATTATGTTGTGATCATATGGATCAACAGCCAAAAGAATTTAATTTTTGTTGTTAGTAAGCATGGCCATTTCATTGTGTTCATGAATCACCTAAAATGGGATTGAGAATTTTACCTCTAAGTAAATAAACCGTATACTTTCGGAAAGAAGCAAAGACTAACTGAGACAACGAGTTATGAAACTTCAAGAGATGGTGCGTTGCGTTACTTGTGTGTGTACAGGAATGGGACATGTATCATTCAGGTGGCAACATAACGAAACAGGCAGTGGAAGATGGAGGCAAAGTTGTGCAATAATGATTTGATGCCAAACTGTTTGAAAAAGAGAGCATATAACGTTCTTTGATGATATTGTAATTTAGCCAATATAGGCTATACTTCTTTAGAATGCATTATCTATATTTCATTTCTATAATATGAGGTTTTTAAGAATCTTCGTGGACATTTCTGAAAAATAAAAAATTTCCTTGACAAATCCTGGAAAAAACATTAAAAATTCCTTGAAAATTCCCTGAAATTTAAAATTCCTTGAAGTTCTCCTTGATGACCCTAAAATTCCTTGAATCAAGGAAAAATTCCTTGAAAGTGGAAACACTTTAAAACACACTCTGCTGCCACTGATAAACACAACATAGCACCACAACAGACACGTTTTTAACGGAACCGGCCATTCAACAACCCCCACTTGTTCCCAACCTTATTCCCTTCCACCCTTCTTCCCCCTACCTTCTTCCTCTTCCTCCCCTTCTTCTACCCCCCCCGCCCCACCCAACCCCCCCTCATCTTCCCCCCTCTCTCCCCCCAGTTGTTGGGTGGTTTCCTCCACTCCTTCTCTCCCTCCTCCTCTCTCTCTCTCTCGTCTCTCTCTCTCGTCTCTCTCTCATCTCTCTCGCCCTCTCTCTCTCTCTCACGCAACCCTTTGAGACGTTGTCAAATATAGACTACCATCATTACTCCTCCATAATATTGTATTGTTCTCTTTCGCCCAAATGAGTAGGTCTCTCGCCACCTCGCACAGAGAGAACGAGTGTGTCCCCCCCTGTTTTTTGATGTAAGAGAGAGCCGTGGTATTGTCTGCTTGAACCAGCACTACTTTCCCTCTTACCTCTGTCTTGAAGTGCATTAGAGCCAAATGAATCGCCTTCAACTCTTTTAGATTTATGTGGCCAGCTTCTCTTTGATGAATCTGCCAAAGTCCCGACACTTCCTTTCTCTCCCCAAGTAGCTCCCCACCCCTTTGTTTGTCCGATGCGTCTGACAAAAGCGTAAGGTTGGGGCTCAACTGGCTTAAGAGACAAGCCTTCTCTAGCCTTCCTTCTGATTTCCACCAAAGTAGGTCCTGTTTGGGATTCCTTCCGAGATGGGGAACACGAAGGAGTCTTGGGAACTTCTTTCCTTTGCCACTTCTGCTTCAAGTAAATTGAAGTGGTCTCATGTTGAGCCTGCCCGACTTACAAATTGCTCTATTGAAGCCAAAGTTCCTAAAAGGCTCATCCATGATTCGCCGCAGTTTGTCTGACGAGAAATTCGTCTATTTTGTTCAGGCAAGAGTCGATCCTTTGGCGAGACGGAAAGCCTGAAAAAGAACTGAATTCAGTCTCACTCCTAAATAAACTATCTCCTGAGAAGGAGTGAGACATGACTTTTCCTTGTTACTAACAAACCTAGGCTTTCCGTCATCCTTAAAGTCTTTTGTAGGTCCTCCACACACTTCTGTCTGGACCTTGCCCTGAGAAGCCAATCGTCTAGATACATGGATATTCGTATCCCGTCTAGATGAAGCCACTTTGCTACTGACGACAGAACTCTGGTGAACACTTGTGGAGCTGTCGACAGGCCCGAAGCAGAGGGCCCTGAACAGATAAATGCGGCCCTGGAACACGAATCTCAGGAATCTTCTCGATTCCGAATGAATCGGAATATGAAAATAAGCGTCCCGAAGGTCATTAATGGAAACCATCCAATCTCCAGGATGAAGCGCTGCTAATACCGATTGGGTCGTTTCCATAGAAAAACTTCGTCTTCAGGACAAAGACGTTTCAGGGCACTGACGTCCAACACAAGTCAACCCCCCGTGGCCTTCTTTACCAGGAAAAGGCGATTGTAAAATCCTGGTTCTGCGGAGAGTCCACTAACTCTATGGCCCTCTTTGCCAGTAAGGCGAGAACTTCTTGATGGAGGGCAGCAAAATTTTTCGGAGTTCTCCGAGTAGGCTGACAAATTCACAGGAAATTCTGAGAGGGGGGTGCTTGATGAACGGAATGGTGTATCCTTCCTTCAGGACCTGGACCGTCCAAGGATCCGCTCCGAGATGAAACCAGGTCTGCCAGAAAAGGTGTAATCTGGCTCCTACTGCTGTGTGGAGGCTACGGGCCTACTTCTTGAATGGAAGAGGGAGTGGTTTTAGAAGAGGCTCTACCTCTCCCACGAAACCTGGAGGAAGATCGAACGGGAGCTCTCCCTCGAAATGGTTTAGGAGCTTCCGTGGAGAGAGCACTCCGAGAAGCAGAAAAGAACCGGAGCTATCTTCCTGGGCTTTCTTCACTGACTGTGATAAAAGATCCTGGGTGGTCGCTTTCTGTGTTAAAGATTGAGCGATCTCGCTCACAATCTCTTGCGGAAAAAGGTGTTTCTTGGTCTAAAGGAGAGAAGAGCAAGGCAAACTTCTGGTTCGATGAAACCCCTTTCGACAAGAAGGAGCACCAAAGCTGTCTCTTCTTCAACACTCCAGAGGTGAAAATGGCAGCGAGCTCCGAAGCTCCATCACAGATGCCCTTTTATCGATACAATCCAGTACCGAGGCAAAATCCTTCAACTGCTCCTCCGAAAGTCCAAATGACTTCGACTTTCCTGGCCAGCGAAGCAATGGCCCAATCCAGGAAGCTAACAACTTCGAAAACAAGGAAAACACTCTTGCAAAGATGCTCCAGTTCATTTGTTGAAAAGAAAATCTTAGCAGTATTAAGGGCTGCTCTGCGGGAAGAGTCCCACGAGACTAGAAAAGTTTTCTCCCTGAGCGGAGGCAGTCACACCCAGGGAAAAAACTTCTCCAGTGTCATACCAGACCACGGCCTCCTTGGACGAAAGTCTCGAAGGGGAAGACAAAAAACATTTTTCCCCCTGTTGCCCTCTTCTCCAAAGCCAAGCGTTAACTTTCTTGATAGCTTTCTTAGCCGAAATCGAGAGGACGAGACGCGTGAACGAGGACGAGGAGTCAGGCCGTTACTGTCCTTTTTCACTTGCGAACTAGGAGAAACTGGAACGGAAGGCGCAAACGAATCTCCAAAGTTGTCAACGAAGGATCGTAAAAGGAGTTTATACCCCGACAAATGCTTGTCTTTTTCTGTAAGTCCTTCTCCTTCTTCCCTCCTAAATCCGAAGCTTCCTTCGACGAAACTGGCGAACATTCCATCGGAAGAGGAATCCTGTTCGGCGAAGTCACACCCTGATGCGTCCGAGGAGGGTGTGAGAAAGCAGGAGAAGACGTCTGAGCCTGTACTGAGACGAATCCGGGCGGCTGAGCTGGCGGCTGCGTTGGCGGCTGAGCGGGCGGCCGCGCTGGCGGCTGAGGTGGCGCCATAGACGGAGTCAGGAAAGGAGTCCGATCAGGTGCCTGAAGTGGCGTCTGAAGAGGAGTCACATGGAGAGTCTGAGCCTGAAGAGGCGACTGCAAAGGAGCCTGCGAAGAGACTGCACAGTAGTCTGCGGAAGATGTAAGGCGGTCGGGAGCGCATTCGGGACGAAAGAGACTTGCCAAAAAGCTCCAAGATACTGCCTAACTTGGCATTCATCTGTTCAAACACCGAAGGTTGAGGATCCACCGACGTAGAAGGCGCGGGGAGGTGTAGAAGGATGATCCACAAACAAACAGTCTGGAGCCGCAGGAGTTATCGCTTGAGGAGGCTCTGGAGAAGGCTCCGAAGGAGTGTGCGTGTTCGGCTTCTCCACTTCTATGAGAGAAGGGCGATAAATAGAAACCGCCGGAGAAAAACGCTTCAGGCTCCTCCCAAAAACTACAAGAAGGTTCGGCAGCCGCCACCTTCTTGGGAACCGCAGCAGGCGAAACATCGCGAGACCTTTTCAGAGCGGTCTAGAAGTCTTATTACGCCAACCTCTATAAGAGGAAACATCTGAACTAGAGTCGCTTGACGAAAAACACTTCCTCGCAACACCTTTCCAATGGTGAGCGACAGCATCCTGGGATACGGCTACAGGATTGCTTGAGGGGGCGGCTGCTCGGGAGCAGATCCCGCTCGCCTCCCTTCGGTTTTCGGCATGCCTACTCCCAGGATCTGGGGAGTTTGACAGGGGCCTAGACCTAGGAGAACGACGGGCCGAACAAACCACCTCCTCCACTACACTTGCACTAAGTAATTTATCACACTTCACTACCACTTCTTGCACTGTCTCACCCATTTTCTGCATAGTGGTGAGGAAAGAGACAAATTTCGAGTCCATATCGGCTCGTAATACTGACACGGGATCGGGATCGGGAGATACATTCGAGGGCAGGAGCAACCACTACGGGGTTAATAGGAACAGGATTAACAGAATTCAGAGGAATATCCTGGCTACTCACAAACTTAGAAGAAGATCTCTGTGAAGCCTTTCTGATTCTATCTTTTTCTAACTTTCTCATATACTTTCCCAGTGCCTTCCACTCCTGAGATGTTAGAGACTTACATTCTTCACACGTATTCTCAAAAGAACATTCACGTCCCCTACAACTAACACAAGTAGAATGAGGATCAAGTGAAGCTTTAAGAAGTCTAGTCTTACACCCCACTACTACACACCCATATACTGAACAGAGCCGGTGTCAGACATCGTGAAGAATTCAAAATAATTCCTAAAAAGGACAACAATATCAAAACCAAAATAATTATAGCGCTAGCAAAAAGATCAGTAAACTCAAGGTACATCACCAAAAGGAGAAAACAAAGATGATCAAATCCAAATTCCAACCAGCAGAGGAACCGTGTTACCGGTTCCGACGGCAGGAAACTTCTGATTTATGGTTGGAATGGTTCCCGGTACCCGGTAGAGGGCGGGAGTAGAGGGATCACCTGTCAAACCATTAGCGCTACCGCGAATTTCAAATTCTGCCGTGACGTCAGGAGACGACAGCTATATGTAACCACCGGGTAAGTTATATAAGTGAAAATCTATTTCTGGGCAAGGACCTGTGTCGCCCAGTGAAATCCCACCCTTTCCTTTTATCCCACCCTTTCTTGGCCCAAGCTTGGGTGCTATCTGCAGGAATGACGTCAAGAGGTGCTAGCTGTAACGGTAGCGGGCCTTAGATCGGCTCCTCTGTAGATGAGGGATATTGAAGAGGGATGAATCTAAATGGCAAAGGACCTCTGGTAGTGGTTTCACTCAGCCCAGAAACCATACCGACACCTTAAATAAGGTGAGCGAGCCAGAATACTCTGGCATTTCCATATTAGCTTTCTCTGGTATTACACATAGCAATATTTATACCTTAGAAATGTGTGCTAAAGGGACATTTCACTGGGCGACACAGGTCCTTGCCCAGAAATAGATTTTTCCTTCATCAAAATACCTTTTTTGGTCCTTGTTTTACTCATGTTCCTTGTCTATTGGGATTGTTATATATTTCTGTATTGACGGGAGGATTTCTTCTCTAATTCAGAATTATTGTTCATTATAAAAGGTTCCATTGTTATGATATTGGAGTTTACCAATTGATTTTTGTTTGTTTCTTTTTTACTTATGCATCCTAATTGGTTTTCTGGCTCTGCTACTTCACTTAGAACAGGGTGTTCCTTTGTAGCATTTATAGCACTTTCATTGCTTGAGGCTATACCAAGGATTTTTGGGAGTAACGTGCCAATAGTCATCAACTGTGCCAGAGTTTTTCCATCATGGGGCCCAGGGGTACTCAAATCATTAAGTTCAGTAATCATATACATATGAGATAAAAAAAAAATCTTGAAGATATCATTGGCCCATTGTGAAGTTAAATCTTCCACCAATGGCACAAGTGAGAAATGACTCCCAATGTCTGCATCCCTACCCTACCCCAAATGGGGATGGCATAACATGATTAGTATGGCCCAAGTGTAAGCAGAACCTACTTGGTAGGACCAAGAGTATTACGATAATACAATCATCCGCAGCCTAAGCACATTATGGTCAACCCGGAAAGAATGCTGAGAGTTCTATTCCTAGAACCAGGGCCACCCCCCTGGAATCTGTGGTCCAGCTCCACAGAATAGTTCCACCTGAAAAACAGGTCCGAACATTGTTGGGTAGATGATGGATCTACCACAGTTCTCACTATTTAGCTTTGGATTTAACTCCACGTTAAGCCATGTTATGTTTCCTTACTTATTTGTTTTAGAAAATTTTGGCAAAAATGGAAAAGTCCACAGATATTAACCCAAAAATATATAATGTTATATGGGACTCTCGGGTTCGAACCTAGGAAGAAATTCCTGAGGTTCGAGAGCCTCCTCACCACGTCAAGGTGGTCCCAAAATGAGGGGGCCTCATGTACTCTAATTCATCAACAAATATGCAGTTATATTGTCAAAAAAGGCCAATCACAGCAGAAGAGAAAACAGAGCATGAAAAGCTGATTTACCATAGTTGAAGAAACCACTTGGATCAATTCACATCTAAGTGGTTGCTCTCTGAGACTCCTATGACAACATGCTGTGTGTCTGAGGGAGAATGTTTTGGTTGTGAAATTACTAAGGCTACAAAAGGGTAATGAAAATCCTGATTTCATTGTTTCATGTATTAAAACTCATAGAGACTATGATACAATAGGAGTTACAGTCATCCTCCTACATTTTTCTATACTGAATAAAGGCAAAATATTTTTCTTAAAAATACCATGAAAAAAAATCAAGACCAAACTATTTTGACTTGAAAATGTTCACTGACCCTCAAAAACTGAAGGCAGAAGTCTATGATGTTACATCTACAAGCAAGCATACACAAGGATAAAACAAAATAAATAAAAGGAACAAAATTGATTACTAAATATACAAAAACTTATAAATCCATCAATTTATACTCTGGTTAACTCAATTCCTGCTTCCAAACTGATTTTGTATTTTATACAATGCTACAATTACAAATTATTGTAATTATTTGGAAGCATAAAAATAAAACTTCAAAGAACAGTAACATTAAATGCATAATTAAAATACTAGTAAAAGATGCGTTTATCCCTATGTCACATACTAAACATGCTACGCCCATTAAAATCTAAAGCTTCTTCAGTTCTATTTCAGTTGTGAGAAGCAACTAGAAGTCAACATGATATTCGATATTTTGGACTTGATCATGTAAAAGATACACAAAAAAAGGTTTGATAATATAAATACAAAAACAATGTAGAGGCCATAGATTATGAAAGTGATAAAAGCTTAGGATGATTACGAACATAACAAGCTGAAGTAATATTCTAAAATTGGAAAACATTTTTAAAAATTCTCAAAACATTCATTATTCATTATTCCTCGATAATGAATACCATCTCTTTAAATTTCAGTGTACAACTCAACTGACAGCATTTTTAGTTTAAAAACTAAATTCTAACTTTATTAAAAACCTATCTAAAAATTAAAGCAAATGAATTTGAATTTCACACAAACAATTTTATAAATCCAAAAACAATAGAGAAATACTGGTGCCTATATTAAATTTGCTAGTGATTCTTACTTTCTTGTCAGATACCCTCTCAATCTATTTACGATATTAACATACTGGGAGACTTTTTATTATTTTAAATAGAAAGGACTTATGAAATATATTAAAATGTTAAAAATGGAGGGACATGAGTATGTACCGATTCTTTCACACAAAATTCAGGACAAAAGATAATACCCAAAGAACCTGTAACATACCTCTTTCCAAAAACCATCACTGAAACAACTCCCAAAGAGCCCAGAAAATGGCTCATAGTCATGTAAGTAAAACGCTATACAGTGCAAACAACACATTTTCTTTCACAAACATTCTACTTTCGCTTTCATTTGAAAATCTTGCATAAAACCACATCACAGCTCTGCAAGATTATGCTTTGTAAAACAATTACTCTAAGAATATTAGTACGACGAGGTACTGTTAACTTTGTAAAATCATGAGGTAAATAGTAAAAGTATGCACAGTTTCTTCAATTGAAACTAGTAAAGCATTTCATCTATCGATATATAAAACACATGCACATGATATGATGATTCATAAAAAATTGTATCTAACATATATACCACACATACTTAGTTTATTTAATTTTGCATTATTAGGATACACTGTACTTCACATTTTATAAGCAAGGAAAAATTCCAATTCAAATACATAAACCAAACCGAATTAAATTGCTTCAGGAAGTCATAATAGTTCCTAGCCCGAATAATGCACAGAGTATAAAATCAAGTGGAAATCTTAATACAAAAGTAAGTATCTTTCCTGTTGACAAACAAATTTTTAGTTATTTCTTTTAATCATGCCTAAAACTACTGTTAATAAAATATCTTCATTATGCAAGCCCATTTACAGATTTTTGCACTATCAAATTTATCATTCTCAAGGGACTACACGCACTTCAATGAAAAAAAGGCAATACTGAAACATACGTTTTATCTACAATAATGAAAAAAGGGTTTCTGGATGAAAAAGATGTCATACCAAATACTAAAGTCCTTTTGTAAAAAAGATACAACAATCTTGATGACAATTTCTACATCTGACATGTAGTATTTAATCTTGCCATAAATCTGAAGTACAAATCCCAGAGATGATGGATGTCACATACACACAAATCACAAAATAGGGATGCATCTTGAGTGCAACAAGTATTTCATTTTTATTTTGGTGTCTTCCATGAATGCCACAAATATTAAATGATCACGCACAAATCAGGTTGGTTTGTTTATGCTGTAATTTTTAACTATACAGTAAAGCCCGGACCTCGATGCTAATTCGTCCCAGAAGCAGCGACGAGATGCGATTTTGTCGAGATCTGAATGAATTTTTCCCATAAGAAATAACTGAAAATGGATTAATCCGTTCTTGACCAGCAGTTATTACCCTAACCTTGCCTTTTTATACAAAACATTACCCATAAATACACATAAATTACAATGAAATAAGTTCAGTGTTAAATAACATACCATTCAATGCACTTTTTTCATTTTTAAATATATATAATGTAGTAAAATAACTGCCCTACGTATGCCCAATTAGGCCATAATATGATGGATGACCGAGTGCCATAGGCTACGCTAGATACGTAGTATGTGCTGTAAGGGGTAGGCATAATTATTGTTGCCAATATTAAAACATTGAAAATACAGTCTAATTCTTACAGGATATTAATAAAATATTTAAAATAAGCCAAATTATTTCTGTTATCATAAATTTTAGAAAAATTCCGTCAGTTAAGTCGCTAGCTAGTGGCCACGAGCAGCCATAAACAGACGTAAACAAACTATCATACAGAGTACTGGAATACAAAATAACTTAAAAATATCTTTCAGTATGTGTTATATTAAATTTTTTTCTCATATCCTTGTAAAATAGGGGCACTTTAAATAGGCGCTTAGTGTTTTATAATTTGACAACATTATTGGTGGAGTAATACCCATTGGACCCATTGGAAGTAGATCCTCATAAATGTATTCCTTTAAAATTGGAGAGAATCCCGATATTAAGGATAAACCAGGGAGCTATTGATATCGCAAAAACCTTTACGTAATTTGATTATAAAATACTACCAAGAAAATATTGCCCCTTAGTAAACAAGGCACGAAGTCTAGAAAGACTGGGAACTATGAATTATGAGCATCGTAACTTTAGTCAGTCAAGCATGTCTGGGAATTACGAATAATTAGCAATGCAAAAATGTTTTGGCAGGCAAAAGCACTTTCTGAAACTGACAAAAATTACACATGTAGCACTTTATTTAATATACTACGTTTATAATGAAGTAGCTGCAATTTTTAAACCCAGCTTTCTTTTGTAAATTAAGTTCCATTCGGCATCTAAAGACAGTGATCATGTCAGTAAAATGATATCAGCTGAAATTTTAAGAACGTAAACAAAAATATAATGCAAATGGCAGATCACTCTGTTCGTATTATAATTCGATAATATGGTAATAATACATGAAATATGATCAGATACAATTAAACAAGGGTTTTATTAAAATGATCACTATTCTCAATACACAAATATTATTGACTTTTGCTAATAGATATGTGTAAGTGTAACAACCTAACCCAGGCAACAGTCTCTCTCTCTCTCTCTCTCTCTCTTAAATTACGGATGTAATGATTGTAAACCTGTAGTGCAAACATAAGCAACCAAATCGAGAAACGGCTGATTACCTTACCAACATCAATTGCCGTCACTACAAGAAGATAAAAATAGGAGCAAGCAAAATTGATGTTCAAAACTAGCGAAATCACACTTAACGCTTATACAATCAAGTATTGTGCCACTTTTAAACCCAACTTTGTTAATTTACAAGAAAGTATCTAAATTACATATATTCTACCAGCCAAGTGTAATGGCAGTGAAGATATTAATAGCTCAAACAGCTGAGATTCTGAGAATGAAAACAATATCAAATGCAAATGGCATACGATGACAATGCTTATTTTGTATAAAATGTTTAACTTTTTCAAATTACTATTTTTCCAGAAAATATTTATGTTTATGGTAATTACCCACGGTAATTGCTGTAATTAGTTGCTTTGCTTCAGTATCAAAAGTTGTATCATTAGTGATTCACTTGAATAACATATGGTTTTTACCATTATTAGGTTACAAATGTTTTGTTTACAGTGTCGATAGTTGTGACTGTAGGCAACTATCGATACAACTATCGACACTTCAAGGGTTTAGTCTAGAATTAAAAATCTCACAGGATTTTAAGGTTGTTACTGAATGCCTCTTGCATTTTAATTTTCAATAATCTTAAGTTCAATTGTGGTTCTTACCATTTTCCTCACCAAATGAGCATGGGAACAACACCTATTAGCGGCGACCGACTGAACCACTTTTCCGGATTTTTGATTGAGCTTGGATGCAAAATTACTTAAAATTTTCTGTTGAAATCCGATTATTTCAAGTTCTAATACGATCGAGGTCCGGGTCTCTACTGTACAATGAAAGCATGAATAACAAACTCAGGAGACTATAAATTTCTCTTTTGAAGTTTAAGTAATAAAAACATAAAAGCAAGCCATTTTCCTGAACTATATTTTTCTTATTAATAATGAAGATGAAAATATCTTAGTGAAAAACTCCAGAATTCTAGAAACAACTTTTAAGGGTCAAATTTCAAATTAAACTGATGAAAATTTATACAAAGAATTTCCATGCTCAGAACAAATATCATAAAGCTAGATACTGTAATATATGCATTACATGAATTTTTATTTAGTTTAACTTTTAGTTGCTCTTAGAACTTTTGAGATTTTTCATTATGTACAAAGTCATTAAAGTCTGCACATGTATACCTGAAGTTCTGCCTTCCCCAATTCAACACTGAGCTTCTTACACTTTTTTTATAGCTGCCCCATTACACTAAATACTATTTCACAAGATGCACTCTAAACAGGTGAGGATAATGCGTATAATTCTCTTTTCAAGAACTCGCCATTTGTCCCAGGTTACATTTAGAAAACTACCTAAGTAAATGTGCAAATACAATTCACTGAGAAATCAGTATGTATTTGGCTAAAATTCTGGGAGACCAGGAATTTATTTCAGGAGGCAAAGATTATACAGGAATCTTAGTCAATCTGGGAGGGTTGGCAACCCTACTCATCTGATACATATATAATCTGAGGAAGTAACTTATCGAATATCAAGTTAACTCTAGGCTCATACATTCGAGGCATTGGTACAGTATATGTGTAAACATATGACATTAACAACCATAAAATAAATAAGTGTAAAAATCTATCATGATCACAATGTAGCGCAGCCATGACAATACAACTTTTATTTCACCAACCATTACACAAAACATTTATCCCAAACCTTCCAGTGCCACAGGAGTGTTGAAAAATTCCAATACCACTGTCCCACAAAATACACAGAACTAATAGAAACAAACTGCATGGCAGAAATTTCAAAGTAAAATGCACCTGAATTTGCCAGACTTTCTATCAGAGGTCTATTGCATACATAATACCCTTTTGCCCTGAATATTACAATAAAATAAGTTGAGTAAAGATGGGTGAGCAATTAATGAAAAAAATCACATGTATGTAATTAATACATACACATATCACTGCAATTATAAATATGTGTACAAAGTCTATGTGGGTATGCAAGAGAATTGTATAAATATATTTAATGTGAGCACTCCTTAAGTTTCCAGTTTACGAATTCCCAAGACACAAAAAATAAAGATGAAATTATAGTCAAAGGCCAAAATACTATGTTTAAAAAAGTTTCTAGTATAAACATCTAATGTGTGGCAAAGTATAAACTGTTCTTCTACATGACCATTACACAAAAGTTAAGTCTGTTTACGATCACCTAGTTACACTTTTTAAATGTGACGAATCACACTGAATCCTGGCCAATATAAAAAATTATAGTAAAAATCTATATTAAACAAAGTTTTCTAATTAATCTGACACAGAAACATTTCTTCATCTTCAATTTCATCAGTGCAATAAGCCTTCAAACATTACTCCCAAAAATAGATGCCTTTTCCACTTCAATCTGGTTAAAGTAAAAATCTAAGGTGAATGTGTAAATTGTGCTTAGCATTACTAAAATTAGTCTTGTAAATATCACCATTTCTATTTAGAGCTTAATTAGCCCAATAACTTTTACAAATAAATGTATTTTAATTCTGTTCTCCTTGTGTTTAGTTTATTAGCTGAACATCTTAACAAAATGCAGTTAAAAAAAATTAAGATAAAAAAACCTCTAAAGTACCTATTTAATAGGGAAATTTTCCCTTAAGAAAAATAGTCTGTCAAATCTACTTAACACTGCAAATATGAAATATGAAATTCAGATGCCATGAACAAGAAACTTGTTAAAACTTTTACAAAGCAAAACAACAAATCACATGGGCTTTCACAATTATCTTAATTGTGTCTAAGTACAAAGCACATTTTTTCCAAGGTGGTAAACCCTAAACACTTTCTGAAATTGTGTTCCAGTTTAACTAGCTTTTGGCCAATCTAACTCTTAATTATCATGGAATAAAAATAATATACTCTAGTATTCCTCCTTTTGTTATTTTTAAACATACATACAAGGAGTCAGGTATTTGTTATTCTTTAAAGATTATGATGAAAAAGCCAAACTCCTCTTTGCATATCTCATTTTATAACATATGAAAAATTTAAGGTTTTATTCAATACTGAAGATAATGTACCTTAATTGAGTATATCTAGCACCCTATCACAGTTTTATTTCATACATACTTGAAACTACATAATCCACAAGAGTAGATGGGATAGTTTACCAAATGACTTAAAGATCTCAGGTCAATACCTATCTAGAAAATGTCAACTGCCAAGCCTAATTTAAGCAGCTACAGCAAATATCCTTGCAGTAGCATATTAAAATTAAGTAATCTGTGAAATATTGGCAAAACACAATACCTTAGCCACAGATCTTTAGGGAGACCATAGCAAAACACCTCTTACAGACCTAAACTGCTGTTAAGTAAATCTAAATGTTTATGAATTTCATTCTCCCATGCTCTAAATATCATCTCAAATCATATAGCGAGAGGGTTGGGTGTTTGGCCTAAATCAAACTGATTTGTGGCCACATGAGCCCTTGCCCTGAGATGGCCGGTAAGTGTGAAAGGAAGGTGGCAGCTTGGTGTGGACCTCCAGACTTTGTCCATCAAACAAAAATGACAGCTAGATAAATGGTCACAGGTCATGATTAGTGAATGCTACCTGAAGAGTTCTAATGTTTAATCCCTGTTTTCCCTGTCCTTTGGATATTATAAATATGTAGAAGTTTAACCAAACCAGTGAGTTACAGGATAACCTTATGACCTTATGTTACTATGATTTGATAAAAATATCATTATAGATTTCTCTGTACTTGCTACATATATTTACACTTTCAACCAAGAACATTTTTGCCTATATGACTGCACATCACAGCGTCAACTTGCATGATACTCATGCACAGAGCTGAATCTTATATACTGTCGTCATTGTTGTATTTGTATTTCAGTACTTTTTAAACAACTGCCATTTTTTAAGCTTGTATCAAAATTAGAACCTAAAATATCTTTACATAACACTACAACTGAAAAATGTTTTGGTATTAAGAAACACATGATCATTGTAAAGTATGAAAAAAATGTTACTGTGCATTTCAACTGAATTTAATACAGCCTTCAAAGGAAGAGGTAAAAGGCAAGTATGCCTAAATTTAAAGATTGGATATGATTACTGTACTTCTATCCATAATATACATGCCATGCATCATATAACAGATAGGTGATATTCCCTATTCTTTAAATAGTGTACTTTGTACAAAAATATTTTCAAGTGTAAGCCAGTCTGCTAAGCAAGTCACATTAAAATTGATTAAACTTGAGAATTTATGATTGTGATTTTTAAAAAAGTCAGCAGTTCGAACACAGTGTTCTCACATTTCTCATATCAATTACCATATAACATAAATTACCGTATAACAGGTGAACTCACACTGTAATAAACTTCACAATGAACTTACTCCCCTCCAACGAAGGCATCTTTATTCTGCATACTTTATTAGGGCCAGCAGTAAGAGAGGCTGGTCAGGCTGAACTTCTGGTGGATTGTCTTGTCCCTAAGAACATCACATACTATTCCAGACCTCAGATAACGGTTTTAATTATTCTGTGTACTTTATGGGGGTTAAAGGCTAGAGGGGCTAACCACAGGGTGGATTACCTGTAAACTATCATTTTGACTCTGGACTGGGGGTTAGTGACTGAACTTTACACAAAAGAAATTACAGATACAATTTCATTTACATACAGTGGTAGGATTTTGGGAAACTAGTATAATATGACATTTTCTTACAAATCTATTTACTATTTATTGCAGTGACTTAGCCAACCCTAACACCTCAAATGAAAATCTACATGAAAGCTGGCTAAAATATAATATTTTTGCTTATGGCAGAGTAAGTAACCTGGTGCAAATGGGTTTTTACAAACAGCTAAAGATGAAAAGTTGTTTTCTTAACTAAGATGAAGTAGGGAGTCTCTCTTTTGCAAAAAGAAATATATGCATGTTAAAACTTTTACACCACAAATGCATCTTGCTTATAAATTGGAAACTTTTTGTGAATGTGCTCATGATAAATATAGATATACTATACATATAAATATATTTATATAAATATACTATAGCAACAAAACTCACCTCACAAGAAGTTGAATTTTGATTAAGTCCAAGACATAGATAAACCTCAGACCCTTGGATGGCATAATTACTGAACGATTAAACATGTATATATGTATGTGTATGTGTGTTTGCATACACACAAATAGACTTCCCAAGTAGAGAAGGCAAATAATAAAACTTAGTTTCTCCCTCGTCTAAGACTGAACTGAACTATGAAATTTAGGCTACAAATCCAAGCACTGGGGTACTTTCAGCCATTTAACAACCAGTAAGATGCCTTCCAATGCACAAAAGACTCTAAGCATCTTGTGTTTCCTTTTCCCTTTATAAAAAGGGCTATTACGCATACACATACATAAATATATCATATACTGTATATTAACATACATAATTCTCTGTGCACAATTGAAATGACTGTGTATGGAAACTAAATAGACCTCTTAGCTCTGTCCCACCACCATACTGACTAGACACAATTGACTGGTGATGTATGAGGCATATTTTCATATCCAATTTCATATGCTAAACCCCTTTCCACAACCTTAAATATTCTTGGTTATTACACTCTATCATACCTACAATGGACATTGTATACCTTCAGTAATCTCAATATGAGTTCCTGTGATCATTATTCTATTAAGATGAAGACATATCTGTGATTGCATATTTACATCAATCCAATAACATCACCCACACAAGCACTCAAGCATTTATCATATATACATACAGTATATGTGTACCAAGGTATATGTCTGTGTAAACAAATACAAATGAGTACATAATGTGTATTACAAATTGTAATGATACAATGTATATATTTACAATATGTATTTCTGCAAATATGTAAAGGTACATAGCCTAAATAAGAATTTTTCAACCTGCTTTGCAAGGCATGGATTTCTTCCTAAATTTGAATGGCATTTAAACAAGAGGAATATCTCTTTTTGTCAAAACAATTGACAATGTTTACAAAATTTTTCCTAGTTTCACAGTTCAGCATTGAACCAAACTACTTACTAGTATAACCGTTATTGTTTGGTATGTAATAAGATGGACTTCTTACTCTCTAGATCTTGAAATCTCAATCTGTTGATGTAGCATGAAAAAATACTGTATGCATTCCTCAGACAAAAACTTAAAATGTATAATATGCTAATATTAATCACACTATATGTCTTACAAGTTGCTTTCCTTCACATATGTATATGAACGTACTGTACTGTGCTAAAATAATTTCTCACATATCCAAACCCATCTATACATCCAGATATTAGAAAATCTTTTGGTTTTATTTCCAATTACAACATAAATAATTTTGATAACACTGCTTGACTTTTCTTTCATAGTATTTGTCAAAAACAGAATCCTTGTTAACCTTAAATATTCTCACACTATACACTTTAGAGCACATAACCCATCATAACTCTCATAATATACTTTTCTTAAAATATGTATAGGCATAAACCATGCATATGTGTATATATATACTATATATAATTTATATATTTATGTATATATATACAATACATAAATACATAGTTTCATACATTTCTGTTATATATTAACTTTAATGTTCTGACTAAATTTTTTCAGAAGTATCATATTGCTGGTTCCATCAGCAATTGTTAGTGTTCAAGAACAAAGTCATATGTACCTTCATTCTGCATCACATTTCAAATTGCCACCGACAACAAAATGACAGCATCAAAAGTGCACAAATCTATGCAACTTTCCTCTATAAACGCAAAGTCACGTTGTGGGACAAAGATATGATACAGAAAAGCTAATGAGAGGTAATATATAGTTATTTACCAACACACTAGTTTCAGTGTGAGGTGTAAATTTACTATTTGGTAACTACGTACCTCACTCAGTACTTGTATCAGTATGTCACAGTCACACTTCATTTCATGTGGAGATTAAATGAAACTCCTCATTCTAGTCAGCTTTACAGTACTAGGGTATGCACTCCAAATTCCTCCACAAAAACAAAGGAATGTCAACATTCTCTTAGCTGTCTATTCTTCTGTCCAACTCAGCACTTCAAATCATCATGAGCTCCAAGATTGGCCAGGGTCTTTTTGATGCGAAGAGCTGTTAGTCTTGCTGCTGCATTCTGATACCAACATTCCTTCATAAGTTTACTCATGACTCTTAATTCCTGGAAGAAAATATTACATAAACCCTATTACAAGAATTAAATCACAATACAAAAAACTATTTGCATATATGCTAACAACATTATCATCAAACAAATTAAGCAGACCAATGGCTTTAGGTTTATTCATATTTTACACCTTATGACACTGCAACCTGGAAGAAGTTTATAGTTACAGCCAACTATCTCTACTGTAGTATCTAAAAAAAAAAAACACTGAAAAAAAAACAGCTCTTCCACTGTTGCACTCAAAATAGGCTGAGAAAAGATTCAGGGGGTGGTAGGTATGGAGAGAATTATCATGCACAGGGGGGGAGGGGAGGGGGTCAGAAGGCTGGGCTGGATGAGAGAAAGAGAGTGAAGCTGTTCAAACACACCCCACTTTCCTATTTCCATCTGAGAGAGAGAGAGAGAGAGAGAAATTTTTATCGGTTTAAGGGTCTTGGCCTTTTGGCTAAGATCAAAGTGTAGCTGGGGAAGGGAAGACAATCTGTTATAAATAGCTCAATGTTGTCAATGTTTAAGACAAAATTCATGAAGATATTTCCATTATGAAAATTTTGAATTAATACCTTACTGCAGCGGGTGTTATGTTCTTTGCGGGGTGATCACCATGCATTTACATGTCATGTCCTTTGTGGGGAGATCACCATGCACTGATATGTCATGTCCTTTGCCAGATCATCATGCACTGACATAACACATCACCACAGCATAAAATTTAAACATTATACATTTCCACATTTTATTAACCCTTAATGGAAGGACATGATCATATGAAGATCTATGACAGGTTTTGAGTGATTTACTGGCTAACTCATAATATGCGCGGATTAATATTAAACACCATATTATCTGGATGAATTTTGTGGGAAACGATTTATGGCAACACACTGTAGTAGCTCAGCACAGGACAGAGGTAGATCAGTGTGCCTTGAGACCAGATGGGGAATGTATTGCCCCTCTCTTTCTCATGACATCTTTTTATTTATTTGCTGTAGGTTTTAGTTCTTATCTTTTAAGATAGTATGTCAGCTAAAATTGTAATTTTGCAAAGAAAAGTGCAAAGAAATATTAGAAAAAACATGTATACCTATCAAAAAGTTACTGCATCTCCCCATCTCAGTAAATCTTATAAATATTTTATAACAAATATACTTAGAATTTGTTCCTGATTTTAGTTTTTATGATATTGTGTGAGCTGTTATTATAATCTTACAAAATAAAACAAAATAATATATTAGAAAAACATGTATAACTTGGTAAGATTAGCATGTTTTACAAGTGTTTTGGAAAAGAGGCCATGCACAGAGTTGTAAATATTTACTTTCAACTTCCTATGGAAGATACAGAAATTTCAAAAAATTTTCTCTTACACCATGTGCATTTGTATATCTTACTCTTGTCATTAAAGTTTACTTGTCTGAGGGTGTGTTTAATATATATTTAATCAATCTTGTAAGGGTTAAAGGATATTACAGTATTACTGTACTGTAACGTAATGGTACAAACCATAAACAGAGAGAGAGAGGTACATTTTCATATGTACATATGGCCTGTAAAACACACACGTGCACCTTCCTTTTTTTACCCCTATCATTTCTCACTTATGATTTCTTGGTGTATTGTTGTACAGTAACTTTCATGACATTAAATGATTAACAAAAAAAATCTCCAAAAACAAATAAACATAATAACAAAATAAAAGTAAAAAGAGGGAGCGAGAGAGAGAGAGAGACAGACAGATTGAGCTTTCACAACTTTTACGGACTTGAAGCGTACCACTTAACACATCATCATTAGTCATTTTCTACATCACTTTAAATTGGCTGATCGGATACGTCATCAGTTCAATAGTGTAGTAGTAGAAATTGCTTTTAGTAAGTTTTACTGCTATTGGCAGAAACATAAACATTACTGTTATATTTTTTCACTTTAATGGCTAATAGACATAGTGTCTCAAACACATCTTTCTCTAATTCTACACTCAGAAAGTATCAATGTACTCGGTCACAAGGAGCATTTTCTTTCTTTGTACAAAGGGGGAGGAGGCGGGGGAGGACTAGTAAACCTCCTCACTTTTAATAGTCCAGCCACTGTAAAGCACCAAGGGCATCAAACAAAGGTAAGTTACAGATAAAAGATAATTTTATATTTTATTAAATAAGTTTGCATTTTTGTGTATGATGTTTTTTAGCTTGGCTCAGTGACAAGATTCAAAAGCTTAGTTCGTTATTTGTGGAGACCATTGCAAAACACAGTGGGTGCTTCATTCAAATTCCACAGATCAACATAGCCATTTTGTTCATGAGTTCTATGTATCCAATTGTGGGTACTACGCACCTCTCCTTCATCAGCTTCACTGTGTAGCAAGTTACTGAGATCCGTGGACATTATCATGAACCTGTGTTTTACGTATCATCTTATTGTGCTGCAAAAGTTACCAAGATCTGCAGATGTAATCACAAATCTGTGTTTTACCTATCTTATATCCGTGTGAATTGTAACAAAAATGCCTCCTAAAAAGTGCCCAGCTCCTTCTAAGGCTTCTGGCAAAGAGCTTAAAAGAAAGAAGTTGGTCATGAAACTCGACAAGAAAGTGAAAGTTCTCGATATGTTAAAGCACAAAAGTTTCGCAGTTTTAATGTGAATGAGAGCACAGTGAAATGGATAAAGAAAAAAGAAAGAGAAATAAGAAAGTGTAGACATGAGCTTCTTCGATATTGCAAAAACAGTGTCGACAGTGCGAGACAAAATTATGAAAATGGAGTCTGTGCTGGGGTACTGGATAAAGGACTGCCTGAAGAAGAATGTGCTCCTTGATTCCAACATCATTTGAATTAAGGGTGACAACCCTACCAGCAGTTATCAACTGCTAGGGAAGGCAATGACATTGAGGCAGAGGAAGGAGCATTCTTTAGATTTAGCAGGATGGGCTAGCCCACAACTGATGCATTTTGGGGTGGTTACAGTTCAAATTAGTGGTAAGGTTTTCTGATATGCAAACTGCACATATTGGCTTTATCATGGCAAATTTTGTAAGTGCTCACACTTTGAGCATTTAGTACATTGTAGTGCTTTTGGAATAAATGGATGAACTAATCTAATTTGTCCAAGAATCTTTATTTTAAATGGGAGGTCTTGGCCTGTAAGTTTTCTTTTGGCAATGTTGATAGTTTTATTCTTGTCTTTCCTACTTAGAATTAAGTATATTTCTGGATCGTGAATACAGCATTGCTATAGTATCTTAATTTCAAGGAGTCTAGTAGTTGGTGTTTTGAAGGAAGTTGTTCTTGTTCACTGTTGGGTAGAATGACTGTACAGGCAGTCCATGGTTATCGGCGGACTTGGTTCTCGGCGATCTGGTTTTATGGGGCTTGTCTAGCACCATAAAATCGGCGATTTATGGTGCCATAAAGGGCAGAGTTCCGGTTATCGGCGCTATAAGGTGCCTTATGACGTGCCGCACCAATAAGCGCCATAAATTGCAAAGTTTCGGTTAATGGCAATTTTCGCTCATCAGCACAACCCCTGGAAGGGAACCTCTGCCAATAACCGGGGACTACCTGTACACTGTACACAATTTAGTGTTTCATGTCTTGTAATTGTTATTTTTATATAATTTATTTCTGTTACATTTAAAAAGGTGGTCGATTGCATTTTGTTGGTTACTTGAATTAAACATTCATTACCTTTGATGTGTCTACATTCCATGTCCTGTGTTGGATATATGTTGAGTCATTTGTTTTCCAGTATAACTGTTGTAACTTTGTTTTCGGTTATTAGGACTAGAAATCTTGACCAGTTATCTGGCTCAAAGAGGTAATCAAAATGGACTAATGAGAGAGTCATTCAGTAATTTTTGTTTCTTTTCAGTCCTTGTTTTATGTATGTTGCTTGTGTATTAGAATTGTTATATCTTTCTGTATGGTTCCTAACTGTTGAATTGACGGGGGTTGGGAGGATTGCTAGTCATTAATTCTGAATTACTGTTTACTAAGTGTGTATGCTTCCACTGATTTTTACTTGTTTCTTCTTGAATTTCTATGCACCCTAATGGGTGTTCTGGATTTGATAGTACTTTACTTGGAACAAGATGTTCCTTTGTAGCAGTTACAATGTTTACAATGTTTAAAGCTGTACTAAGGAGATTTGGGAGTGACGTTCCAACAGTCATCAACTGTGCTGAATTTTTCCATCATAGGCCCAGGGGTACTTACATCTTTAGGTCTACTTTTCATAAAGATTGGAAAAAAAATCTGTAAATCTTGAAAAGATATCACTGGCTTTTCATTAAGTTCAAATCTTCCACTGATGGCACAAGTGGGAACAGACCCGCAAATTCCCGTACCCCTACCCTACCCCAAAAGGGGATGGCATAACATGATTAGTACGGCCCAAGTGTAAGCATAACCCGCTTGTTAGGACTGAAGGTATTATTATAAAACAAGTCATCCCCATCCTAATCACATTATAGGCAAACTGGACAGGATGCCAAAAGTCCTATTCCTAGAACTAGACTTCCCTGGAATTTGTGGTCCAGCTCCACAGAATAGTTCCACCTCAAAAAATGGGTTTGAACATTGTCAGGTAGATGATGGTTCTACCACAGTTCCCACTAATTAGCTTCAGATTCAACTCCACTTCAAGCCATATTTTCCTATTTATACACTAAAATTTTTTATATTCACAAATATCAAACCACAAATGTACCACTTAAGTTAATTCAATATATAGTATTGGTCAATAAAACAAACATGTATTTATAAAGAACTCTCCCAACAATGCTCAAGGATTGTCTCACTCGGGTAAATCTGGCCGATCAAAATTAGTGTTTTGGATGCTGTATCTGCTGTGGCTTTTATCTAGCAGTGAATTACTAATTTCTTTAAATCAGTTTTGTGAAGTAATTAATATATTAGAACAAATATTCACAAAATTGGTACAAAACAAATTTTCATAAAATTTATTTAAATAATCAGCAATTATCAAGACAGCTAAAAAAACATGTATGGATGCATGTTTTAGAAGGTATCTTAATAGTTGGTATATTTTATTGCAAATAATACATATTTATAATAAAAAGCAAAATGAAACAAGTCATTGCAATGTAAAGGAAGTATATCCAACACTAATTCCTCTGCCCTCCACAATACAAATCTCTCCTCCAAATGTCTGCTTCTTAGGAACCAACATAGCATCCCCTGATTTAACAGAGGTGCAGATTAATTCCTAGTTATTTTAAACTTAATTTTTTTAAGTACTATATCTATAACTTATCAATTGGTTAATACACAACCATACTTCATGAGTTTCTATATACTGTAACTTGTTTATTTATTCTATTAAATTTCAAACTGTAGTCCTGTTTTTAATACACAAGCCAATAAAGTATATATTACTGTGTTTCTGTGTTATTTTTCTTATGAAGTTTTGTTGTGACAAGCACCAGTAATAGATTGCTTACACCTCTCCTTACATATTCATCTTGATCTATGATTACTTTTATTTTAAAGCACTTTTTTCAATGTATTTTACACAGCACTCGTAAAAAAAATCTTTATTCCCACCCAAGTTATTAGCTTGAGTTTCATCATTAAGTCCATGATGAGCTATTACAGAGTAATTTCAATACTTAGGCAGGAGTATCTTTCACAACGTAATGGGTGAATAAAGTAAAATGTATGAGGGATGGATTACTGTACGTATATGCAATTTGAACTTTTCAACTGAGTTGCAAAAAGCTTAGGCTTAGGAATGTATCTATACAAAAGCCAAGAAATCTGAAAATTATGACTACAAACAGAAGACAGATTTCTAAAGAACAGAATGACAAACAAAGGTTTTTGATATTATGCCACATGAAACTGTTGGGATATTTCTAACACTAAAAACCTTTGACCTTACCTCACATGACTGCCACTTATTTGGTATGATTGGACGCTGTTTATAGATGCAAACCACTTTTCGCATGTCCTCTATAGTTGGGTCATTTGGAACCATATCATAATAAGGTAACTGATATTCCTCACATCCACCACCTTAAAAAGAAAGAATTATACGTATTAATAAAATCCATCAATATGAACATCATCAAAAAATAAAGTTTGTAAAATAAAACAAACATCCATCATCAAAATAAGCTGTTAATAAAATCCTTCAATATCAACACTACTTGTTTTGAAGACTGTGATAATACAAATATTGGTGCCATAAAGTAAACAAAGTTATTCTATTTTTACTCTTACAGAAATTATAGAAATATATTAAAATTACAGTGTGATATTAAAATGGGTGCATTGTGTTCTGGAGTATAATAGTTTTCCTTTGAGGTAAATTGAGACAGCATCTCCACATGGCAGTACAGTAAATCAAATAGATCACTTACCTAATAATAGGCAGAGAAAAAGAACACTTAGGAATCTTAAGAGCCACTAAGGAACAGGTGTCACCTGTGACCTCCTTTGTCATTGCTACATTAATCACCACTGCCTCTGCAGTGTGAAGCATAGGGCTTTGTGAAATTCTGCCACACCTGTCTTTCCTCATCTTTATCTTCCACAAATCACTACTCTTCTCCAGCCTACCTTCTCACAATTCCCAGCATTCAGTTCTGGGTCTTACAATTCTTCCATCATTATCTAATCTACATGCATAACTTCCCTTGTGCTTTCACTTGTAATGTCTTACCATCTGACACTTTACATTCTTTTTAAAGCTTTGTTCCTAAATCAACAAGATAGTTTCATAGTCACATGAAGATACTTGTCAGCAAGTCCATACAACAATACAGATTGTAATAGGCTACTTCTAGAGGAAAAATGCCTGTCATGAGGAGGGACAGCCACTAACAACATTAAACAAAAATAACGCAGGGCAGAACATTTTTGTGAGGTCATGAATAAGACATAAGGAACAAGAGAATAATTTGACTGATATAATATACCAAGAAACTGATGCACACCTAAATGTGCTTATGAGTGAATTCACAGTTTCTGTAGTGGAATTAATAATCTAGAACTTTAGGGAATGGAGAACACTAGCCTATGATGGGATCCATGAAGAGATGATTTTATCTAAAACTGAAACGACACAAACTGTTTTGCAGAACATGCAATGAAGAAACAAAGTCTGGTGATTGGAAATAGGAAATCATAGCTAAGGAACCAAAGAAAAGTGACCTTATAATGTGGTTAACTACAGAGGCGTAGTACTAAATTGGTTGTAGAGAACATATTCTGTATGATTGCTCTAAATAGGCTAGAGAAAGAGATTGACAAAAATCTTACAAGATGAATACTGTTTCTGAAAAGGATATAGCTGCATAATGTCAAAGTGATAATGTGATAAAAGAAACAAAAGATCATGTAATATATTTCAAATTCCTTATATAACAAATAAAATCCATGATAGTGTTCAACCATTGTACTGGTAGAAATTTGTGTCCGAAGAGTAGTTCAGAATATGCAGGTAGTTCAATGAAAATATTGTCTTCCTGAGGTTTTGAATATAAAAGAATAATTCAAGGACCTTCCCACCTCTAGGTGAGCCATCTCAACCCTCCGTCAAATGCCACTGTCAAAGCTTTTACAAAATAAATTTTACCCATTCAAGTTTGAATATACAAAATTCAAGTTTGAATATACAAAACTCTGCCTTCAGCAAGAAAATGTCCTAATCAAAACTCATTTTTACTGAATTTCAACTTGTGGCTAATGTATAATTGACCTTTTTACTATGAATAAATGTATGCACTATTCATTTTTATAGAAATA